>NW_022703093.1:143670-167509 GCF_011630105.1 Anneissia japonica | reverse complement strand
GCTGTAGAACATTGTATTAATTTGAAGCACGCCCTCTCGGTGCGTTACCCATCTCATACATGTATGTCGGTCAGTACCTCAATAAACAATCCTAGTAATCTACGAAGTGCCTCAGGCTGGTCATTAACATACATGGTGTCAGAAGTTGAGGAAAATTATCAACTTTTAGTGGATTCACATTTTGAAGGTACATTTGTATAGTAAAGTACGATGGTATACATTATTGCTGCTTGGGTACAGCTAGGACCATCAATAGCAACGAAACATGGCCGACTATGGGATACGTAGACTGGATCCGATTCCCTTTCAAGGAAACGTAGCTGAAAACTGGAGACGTTTCGAACTAGATTTTGATATATATATATTGAAGCCGCCCATGGAAATAAATCAGACAGAGAGAAAGCATACATATTATTAAATGTTGCAGGCAAGATGCCATTGAAAAAAGTAAGAGGTTTTACCTACAAACCTGCAATTACTGATGCTGACGGCAACGTTACTCCATCTGAGTCCACTGAAAAACTGGCAGACCCAAAGAAAAAATTTTGTGACTTTTGCTTACCACGAAAGAATATTATACCAGAAAGGCATAAATTCAACACTCTTTCTAAATTACCAGATGAACCTGTTCAAGCAAACCCTTTCAAAAGTTGTGAATTTGGTCCGATAACTGACGAGCTAATAAAAGATAGGATCGTATGAGGTGTTGATAAAGAAGTAGTGAGAAAAGCGTTATTATCTCAGAGTGAATTAACTTTGGATGAAGCCATTCAGATATGCCTGGTTCATGAAACTACAGAAAATGCAAACAAACAATTGTCACAGACAATCGACGTACTAAAGTTTGAAAAAACCAAATCGCAGCACAGTAAAGTTTGTGGAAGGTGTCTCATCCACGATATAATTGTCCTGCATATAACAAAGAGTGCAGCAGATGTGGAATTTTAGGACCTTTTGGAACACAGTGTAGGAAACCTAGGGGTACTAGTGCACAACACAAGCATACTTACAAGAAACCCCAAGTGAAACAAAGATACAAAAAAAAGCCTAATAAGCAGACAGTGTATGATATCGCAACAGAAGAAGCACAAAATGAAGAATTCTTTGTTGTAGAAGGCATAAACATTGATACAGTTGACAGAAAAAATGTAATAAAAAACAACTGTAATGGTCAACAATCACCCTCTCACATTAAATATAGACACTGGAGCCAAGTGTAATGTAATACCACTAAATACTCTGCAAAATATTAAAGCTGCTGATGACATAGACCAATCAAAAAAGCCAAATCTGGTAGCATATAGTGGTAATACCATAACTACTTTGGGAATGGCAAGATTAATGATAGATTCTGCGGGAAAACAACACCAACTGAAATTCTATGTTCTTGAAGGTGATTACACTCCCATAATTGGATTAGCAGATTCTTTAAAACTTGAGTTGCTAAACGTTAATGATAACATGGTGCATGTCGTAACACAAGATATTCCAGAACTAACAGAGTTTTCGGATGTTTTTGGTGACGATTTGGGCAAGTTACTGATGAAATATAAGATGTCTGTAGACCCTTCACTACCGTACCGTTAGTGGTAAGACCACCAAGGAAAGTTCCAAAGCCCATGGAGGACAAAGTAATTAAAGAACTTAAACGAATGACAAAAATTGGCGTCATCACTCCTGTAGAAGAGGCAATAACATGGGGGCCCTATACAGTACGCTGAGGTCGGAGAGATGGCCCCATAATCTTATGCTCTGTCATTGACACAAATTGTCTCTACATTTTTTTACATTTAAATACTTTAAACATAATTCATATTTTCCCCCTCCCCTCATTTACATTCCTTTTACAATTTAGTCCTCAATGATATCTTTCTTGACATCGATAATTGCCCTAAGAGACCTTGAATTCAGCAAAACAATTCTCGTGAAAAAGACATGTATCCCTCACCCTAAAGTAATAAACAAGGAATCTACATAATTTAGCACTCATGGGATGTAATCTTACAATAGATACAGTGTGCTGTTATATTAGTTCACATGTTATTAAACACTCGAAAGAATCTTCATAATACATTTACTAAGAAAGCATGTCGTGATTTTAATCATATCGCAAGCGTTCGTGCGCCCGACACACTTCGTCGAAAATAGTAAATTCAAAAGAGACAATTATAATAATACGTCCTTGATATTATACTAGATAGACTTAAAGTTGGACAAATGAGTTTGTTTGCGAACTAACTAATTAAATTGTTACATGAAGTTTGATACAAACAATCGACGGGATTTTAGTACGTTATGTTTTTCTTCCCGTAGATTGGTTTCTATACCAAACATGAGTAATAACAATAGACAATACAATACATAATCACCTCTAAAAACTATACTATAAAATACTATACTATACTAAGTCAGCTTCAACTAGATTAAACATGAGAAATTATATCAACATTTTTTTTGGAGACATTGACGCATGAATACCGGCAAGTTATACATCCAAGTTTGATAGAGATTTATATGAAAAGGTTTACAATTAAAACTTTTAGGAACTGACCAACCATAGAATTTCGAACACAAGAGAGGACAGTAACCTTTTAAATAATAAAACGGAGACTTGGTGAATGGAAAATTAGAATTACATCTAGGCCTACTGCACGTGGGTTATAGTCTATAAGGCATATCATACATCAACATTCAATCGTGGAAAAATTAGTACAAAAACATTAAAAAAATTATTTTATAAAAAGTGTAAGCAATTAGGCATTCAGATACCTTACCAAGCAGTTATCATAACAATTTTGTACTAACTTTCTTGTCTCAAATAGAGGACCCCGGGTCGGTTAAGAGGCGCGTAAATCGGGACGGCCTCTCTCTCCCGAAAAATAAACCATCTCCCGCAAATTCATTAATTCCGCATGTTTTTACTACTGTAACCATTTTATTATCATTTGTCTCGCGGAAGTCAGTGTCGATGGTACTGTATCACCATAAGCAGCAAAACAAAAGTAGATGTCCTAAAAGCTGGTTTAAACAGAGCTCTCCTGGGAATGACCTCTTTTAACATAGGACCCCTTTTGGTTCAAAATACTGTACAAAGATAGGCCTAACTATGTTGTACTGTACTGTACTAGGAACACCAAAAAAGCAATAAAAATGTAATGATTTGGCATTTTCTTATCTTCGATTAATGGAAGGTTACCTCCATTTAATGTATGGATTTGCTGATCTAATTACGATAACGGAAAATCAACTCGTTTAGAAAATTCGAGAGAATGGGCAGTGTTTACCTGTACCAAATGAAATACCTTGGCCTACTTTTATCCCGTAAAAAGGAACAATCGAAACTCTCGCTAAACACAGGTCGTATGACTAATAAAAAGAATAACCTAATGAACTGTCGTTTTAAAAGTATGAATAGATACAGAAACCAATTGGAAAAAGCAACAATATGATTTCGTATAGTAAAATATTGCCTCGTTGCTAAAATCTTGTAAAATCGTGTAGTTCTCACAAGAAACACGAGTGCTTTCTTCTGTCATGATGCGAAGTCTCAGACACAAAGCCTGACACGATCATTAGATAAAAGCTAAGATTATCTTGTCATCGGCAATAATTTGATAATCTAAATTTATAAAAAAAATGTTAACTGTATGTTGATCATAGAATTTTATTACAAACTACAATCAATACGCTTTTATAAATGGCTACCAATTTAATCTTTGATTTTAACTTGCAGATTTATTACTTTTTGTATATATTTCTTTAATTGTAATGACGTTATATAAGTTTTATCCGTAACGTTTTAGTTTAAAGTGAATATAAAAAGTATTTCCACTATAGGTTAAAGACACGGCCTTGCTGAAAAACAAATTTAAATAATTCTGTTGAATATAATTTCCCTTAGTAGTATCTCATTCGATTTTGCTAATGCACAGATGTATCTTATAAATCTTTGGGAGTCTGGTCGCATTCGACATGAATAGGCACCTGGATTCACAACAACGTATTTGTGGTCTCCTATTGGAGATTAAGTTTATTTATTCTTTGTCAAAAATATCTTAATGTGTGTAGGTGTGATTTTCTTTCATATACTTTTTTTTTATATAATAACCTATTTTTGACAACAAATCCTACTACTACTAGAATACGTTATTATTATTATTATTATTATTATAGTATTCAAATTACAAAATTCAAAGGCTCATTTTCAATTCAATTTGTTGGTCTGTAAAGTCCTGCCCACCTTCTCTAATTCTATAAATAGGATTAGTTGTGGTACACGCCAAATAGACTTATTTGTTAAATAACTTAATATGTCATACACAATTTTAAGTTATCTATACACAGAAATATAAGTAGGAACTATTGAATACTTTTATCGGATGGTTGATTCTATGCTACATTTTACCATTGTTCTCAGGTCATGACTTTCCATCGGTGACTTACCTAAGAAAAACTGGCCATTGTCTAGCTTTGTGGGTTCATCTGCGATCGCAAGCCAGACAATGGTGTCTGCTCCCTGCTCTGGAGATCGTAGTTTCTCCTTGAATGTATTGTAGAATCCCGGCATTGATGTCCTCACAGCGGGGGTGTCTGCCCAACCGGGGTGCATAGCGGAAAACAGCACATTTGAATGTTGTTTTGCCCATTGGCTTGTCATCACAACTTGTTGACGCTGAGGATGGGTGGGTAATAAAATAATATTAATTTTGAAATGAAGTAGAATAATTTTTTAAAACTGATAACAATAATATTAACTTTGGAAGGAAGTAGAATGGGTGGATGGATCATGGACCTAATTAATAGGTCCATGGAGGGATTTATTTAGTGTAATACCAAAGATAATCATGAAAGCCTGTAGAAGACTGATGTTGTTGAGATAGCAAGTTAAAATTGTTAAATTATAGAGGCCAGCATTCGTTTTGATGTGTTTTAGATCACGTCAGAAGAGACGTTGTGGTGTTGAGCCAAATATCAGGGTTGTTGTTGAAACCCCGGCAAAAGAAAGAATAAAAATAAATTTACTTAAATGACAGAACTGTCATCGAGAAAGTCATTTACATCTAGTTTCCATAACAACTGATTTCCAGTGGGGTCCTTCAGGATGTTCGTTGGGCAGTAAACAGTGAGACAATCCCCTGCTTTTTTTCGAAGAGCGTATTGCATTCTTTAACGTGCATATGGGCCATAATGCACACAGGACCAACGGCTAAAATATCTCATTCATAAGACGGTGCAGTATGGTAACTTGCATTTCAGCCCTTAGCTGAAATACATCATATAATCATCACCACGAGCATCATCATCACCATCATTGTCGACAATTATGATGTACATCATTTATTTAAATACAGTATATATTTTCTTTAATGGAATGCTGACAGACTGTGTGCTATCTACCTTATTTTGAGCATAAACAAAAGTACCATCAAACTTGCTCATTTTATCACTGTTGAAATCCTCAATGTTTAGTTTTGTTGTGTACATACCACCTGATGATACAGTTATCTGCACAAAAATAAAAATTAATAATAATAGTAATCATGAGAATGCTATTCATCTCACCACATAGAGTGGTTACCAACCTTCTCGCATATGAAGAATGGGCCTGCATTTCAAAGTAATTTTTTTTATGAAACATGCATTTTGCAAAACCTATGCATGATTATGATTTTATTGGTTTATTAGTGGCGCCGCCACTGTCTCACAATTTACTGGGGGACTTCCAGCGGCCTAAGCCTAGCCTAAGCAGCTGGCTAGTGTCAGATAGAGTGTCACATCCACACTAGACTATGTAGCGAAGTGTGTAGGCTTCTAGAAGTCCCCCAGTGGTTGTTGTTATCGGAAAATTTCATTTCAAATTTCGCGAAAATGCTCTATAGGAACTTGTTTATATAAATAAGCAGCAGATGTTTATATAGGGCAAATGTCATGTTTAAAACAAGACCATTTAGTGTAATTTAGTGTATTATCCATAGAACTTTTTTTTTTAATATTCTAAATGTGTTTTTGATGAGTGTGTGATAAATTGGTCTATACCCTTCCCAAACTCAGGCCTTCACCTCCTAATTGGCACTGCACTCCCATAGTCCACTCAAACACATTGTTATCAGTCACGCATTCAAATAAGTCTTCAGAATTTTGTGGGTTATACTTGGTGTTTTTTACACTGAAATCCAAACTAAACCAATATTATAAAGAACAACATTGTGAAATACAAAAGCCTTCCTGGAGCTGCACTTCTCTAGAAGCTTACCACTCTGCCTTGACTTGATTTACTAAGCAGAGGAATCAATTCAGTTGTTAGGATGTAAGTTCCAAGAGTGTTGGTAGCAAAATTCTTTTCAAGTCCATCTTCTTGTTTTTCTCTTGTATTGATCATGCAACCTGCATTATTCACCTATAAATAAATAGAAAAAGTTAAAAAAATCTAAATAAAAATGCAATGTACCTTTGCTCTCCTAGCCACATCTTTTCTCTGCTACGCTTTTTCCACCTAGGTTAGCCAGACTTCAGAGGAAAACAAATTTTTGATATGTTGTATAATTGATTTTTTTCAAAGAAATAAAAAGGATCTTGACTAAAAACTGGGAAACAGTTAATGAGATAGATTTTTTAATATTGTTTTTATATTTTCCTACAGAGTCTGGCTTTAAGTTCAATTGGATAACCAATATGTTTATTCTCTATATAGACACATTCTATAGCAATTATCCTTTTTTGTTTATTCTAATTTTGATATCCTATGAGTTTGCAAAGCATAGGAGCCCTATGTGAAAACTGAGACTTTCTATGAAACGGGTTACCCAGTTTAAATAATAAATCTTTGCAATATTTTCTATTAATTTACTGTATTTACTCTGTTTAATGACATATATATCTCAGCTCTAAATATACTTTTAGTGCCTTGAGCACTACTGCAGTGGATTTGTGCGCTTTATAAATCTTATTATTATTATTATTATTATTATTATACTTTACATTTATTTTGAGATCACAACTCTTTTATTTATATTTGAAGGAACAGCAATAATATTTTTTTCTTTGGTGACTGTAGTTGGTAGTTCCTTAGTAGGCATGATGGCCAATCATGCACACTGCATACGAAATCAGTGATGCCTTCATTCAACTTGTAGATAAACTTACAGAATCAATATTTATGCAAATCCCCAGTCAATGAATTTGTGAAGTGTTTATAGTGTGATATTTCAAAGTTAAATCTCCAAAGCTATAATCAGGTATTTATAGCGCAACACTTTCTAAGTTAAGTCTCTAAAGCTATAACCAGGTATGCTGGAATTCAATCCAGGATCTGGGGATTGGATCAATTAATATTTGATCCGCATATTTACTAATAAATTTAATACCTCTGTGGCTTACTATAAATTTCCGAGCTACTTATTTTACTGTTTGATTTAAAGAAAATAAATAAATAAGAATACAACAATACAACTTACTAGAACATCTAACAATGGCTGGTTTTCTTGGAAGCTTTTTGCAAATTCAAAAACATTATTTGGTTTTGACATATCCAGGATGTGGAGATGGATGTCCTGAAGAAAAAAAAAAAAAAAGTAAAGTTAGTTCATTTGACCTAGTTCAGCTAGTACAGAAGTACAGAAAAGAGAATTCAGGCTCAGACTACAGCAGCCTCTTTTGGGGGTCAAATGGGCAGTAGTGTGGACACATTAATATGTTTGCCTTCCAATCCCAGTGTCTTATGTCAATGTTACAGAAATTTTCTCACGACTGAAAATAATTGACTCCCTAAGCCTCACTATGGGACTTATTTTAGGTAAAGCATCTTTTCTGTCTGTTTGTCTTGTGGAATGGGATTGCCAGTAGGACAGTGATTAAGTTTGCTACTGGCATTCCTTGGCACTAGTTCCAATAGTGAATAACAAAAAATTTAACACAGTCTGAGGCACCTGATTTCCTGTTTTTTGAATGATGTTATTTTTGGCTTCCTCGCCTCGCTCCAGATTTCGGCAAACCATGTGTACAGTACCACCTGGGAAAAACAACCTTAAAGCTTAGAAGAAGGCTAAATGTATAAAGTTGTTTACATTGAATACAATAATTTTTATTTTTTAAAATTTTATTTATTAAAATAATAAAACAAGCTGTTTGCCATGATTACACCTGGATGGCTATAGTACTCCAGAGTGATGTTATGTTTTAGTTCAAGCTAATGAGATTGATCAGGAGCCAATCATAGACCTGTCGAACCTAAGACATTTGGAAAAGCATTTTTTCCAAACACTTTTTTTTATTATTCTTATCATTTATATAGTGTCTTTTCTTTGCAGATACAAAGAGCTTCTTTTCCTGGTCATTGGGTCCAAATGCCACTGGTAATCAGCGCAGGGGCAGACGACACCACCAGGTACCCAATGCAGATAAAGCGCCTTCCTCCAAGTGAAATGTACAGATAGGGATTAAAACCTCGACCCTGACAACCCCACCACCACTTATTTCTTATTAACAATAATGCTCTTATATATTGTACTATAATTATTATTATTATTATTGAACAAATTAATCAGGTTTGTAAATAAATATCTTTATCAATTAATATTACCATTATTATCACATTTGTCATTTTTATCATTATCATTAATATAATACTGATATAATATTATTAGTATTACATAGGATGCATCACTAACCCTTTTGTGCTAAAGTTTCAGCTGCAGATTTTCCAATCCCACTGTTTGCTCCGGTTACCATAAAAACCTTTTCCGACAAATCAACATCAAGGGCCTTTAGGTCAAAAGATTTTTCAGATTTGTTGTATCCACCTCTGATCAAATGAACATACACAAAATTATATAGTTTCAATGATGTTAAGTGTGATGTTAAACATAATATAAAATATTGTTTGAAGGTTTGCATGGCGAAGTAATAATATAATATTAATGCTTGCGGTACCACATAGACAGTTCTGAAAAGAACTGTTGTTGTTGGTTGAGAATATCTCGATGTTTCGATTGAGTTGCTCGAATGTCTTCAGGAGAATAATATCTGTAGAAATCCCAAAACAGTAATGTTTTGGTGAGTGAGACTTGGTTGACAACTAAACAATAACTGAGAGTATGTGTGAAAAGGCTAAACAATATATAACATAAAACATAATATATAAAACATAATATATTTATGAAAACTGGCACCTGAAAGAGCTAGAATTATTTTATACTATCACAAAAACTGAAAATTTAAAATAGATAGATACAGAACCTGACAGAAAATAAGACTTTTCAAAGAATACCAATTCTTTCTAGAGTGGGAAATGAACATCTATGTTTTCAATTTACCTTTCAATTTATTTTAAAATTTATATATACACCACTACTAAATAGAGAGTATAAACATTACAATATATAAAAGATTGTATACTTGCTTGGTAAATTCTTTAATTCCTTTCAAAGAATACCAATTCTTTCTAGAGTGGGAAATGAACATCTATGTTTTCAATTTACCTTTCAATTTATTTTAAAATTTTATATACACCACTACTAAATAGAGTATAAACATTACAATAAAAGATTGTGTACTTGCTTGGTAAATTCTTTAATTCCTTTGGTAATAAATACAGCATTTCTGTAGAAAGACCCCATCGTACTTCAAGTTCTATTTCCAATTGGTTCAGTAAAAACTGTCAAGAAAAATGTTAATAAATCCGTATATTTTTTGCAAATAGTCCTGTATTGTAGAATGTGTAATGTAAATGTACAGATCTTAATTAAGAGGTAACAGTACATGCATCCCAAGTGAGGAACCCTTTCGAGTACTCAACGTAAACAGCTAAAAACAGTCCCTGCAAACACAATTAATCTGTATTAATTCAACTTTTTAGTGCTTTTCAAGATCTTGTGTGAATATATGTTTAATATAATCAATAATTCATGTAAATATATATTTATATAATGTCTTGGAATTATATAATTTTAAATCAACAGTTGATACGATTAATTTCTGAGGTCGTATGACTATGGTAGTACAAGGTCCAGTGGTTTTATCTCCCTGGTTTACTTTTATAAAATCATTCGAAAAGTTAAAAAAAATTTATATCAACATAATTTGAGGAATTATACTCCCTCCCTCCTTGTATTATAAAGTAAGTTCAAATAATATGGATGCTCTAAATTCAAAAAATCTTTTAGACTTTTATCAAAATTAACAATCTAGTACATATATGAATTTAAAAAAAATATATAAAAAAAACTGAGAATCAATGAATATGAGATGAAAAATGAAAACACAATTAAACGAGATTCTTGGTATTGAACTAGGCCTAGTTAACTTAAATAGAGGTTGTCAGGCCTACCTTAAACTAGGCCTCTATACCAGGAGCTAAGCCCTAGCTAGTAAATAGTGTACAACGATAGGCAGGCTAGCTAGGCCTAGAATAAAATTACTCCTGAGGCCTTGCTTGATTGACTGACTGAGTGAGGAGCTAGCGCTCCACCTCAATCAGCAGTAGTAATAGGATTTGCGTCGTCAAAAATATATTTTTAGGCCAGATATATTCAACTCACTATTACGACACTCTCCTAATGTTTATAAAGCATGACAATATAATATTAGTTTTTCTAAGAACCCCTTTTGCATCTTGACGAAATCATGTGCACTTGTTTTGGTTTATGTAACAGCTGACATTTGAACTATAAATTAGTCACGCCCCTATTTGGGTTGAAAGTTGAGAGTTCAATAAGAATTTCGATGATCGATACTTCAACGCAAATCTGTAAATCTTCTTTGCTGACGTCAGAAGAGCAGGAAGAGAGTGTAAACTAATCTTTTTCTCTATAATAATACACACAATAACTTCAAGATGGTAAGCCTTTTCTATAATACATCATTTGCCTTGATACTAGGCCTATATGTCTTTCATACTCATCTAGTCTAGGCCTAGTAGTAGTATAGTAGGGTAGGATGGCAGCATCATCGGGCAAGAAGGTCTGCCAACCTGCTCTGGCTAGGCGGCCTCAGCTATATCAAAATCATTGTCTACAGTCTACAGACAGTACAGTAACCTAAAGAAAGGCTTGGTCTAGGTCTAAATATATTTTATCTTCCTCAAACGAACTTTTTAAAATCTCGGTGCCTTTGTTCATTTCTAGTTCTCAAAAATTAAAAACAAAGCCATATTATTATTAAAGCTAAAATTCGGTTGCTAGCAAAAGGGTTTCATAAAATCATATTGCAAAGTTCTCATCAGTGTGAGAGTGTAGTAACTAACGATATTTTTTTTGGTATTTTTAGATGCAATTCATGTTACTGTTTAGTCGTCAGGGCAAGCTGCGGCTACAGAAATGGTACCAGGCTCATCCTGATAAGGTTAAGAAGAAGATCTCGAGGGAACTAATCACAACTGTCTTATCTAGAAAGCCCAAAATGTGTAATTTCTTGGAATGGAGGGATCTAAAAATTGTTTATAAAAGGTGAATTTTCAGTTAAAAAATAGTCCTAATACGAATTATTCAGAATATGCTAAAAACTGTTTCTTTTGGAAAGAACACAATGTCATTTTTTGTTAACTGTCATTCAATATATACAAACCAGATGAATATTTCCCATCATGTTTCATTCAATGTTATATATTTTATTCTTTTCTTTTTTTTTGTTACAAAAGTCATATTCTCTTATAAATATAAGTTACTGTATAATTTAATTATAATATAGTTTTATCCTCTTTGGCTAAACATAATTTCAGCATATAAATATGAAGTTAAAACTTTTAGTAATGATAAATGTCTTTTAAAGCCAGGAATGTCTTTTTAAAGCTGAGGAAAAAAAGGTGGTTACACCCCTTTTCTCCCAGCTTTTAAATGTTCAAAAATCTGTATCTCATTAACCATTCTTGAGTTTTTCGTCACACCACTCTGCCATTCTTCAGTTCCATGTATCAAACAAGACATTGTCTACAATCTTAATCTGAGAAATGTACTTTTCAAATTCCTCTATCTGCAGTGTTCCTTTGCTGCATCACCCTTTTTTGTAAAGCTCAATTACAATGTAATGTACCATACCCTCAGTGGAGGTGTGGCACAAGATGCTTGCTTTCAAATCCCAAGGTCCAGTGTTCAAATCCTGTGACAGGATTTGTTCCTTGTAGCAAAGCCACAGTAAATATGCCATGAGCAGTATGGATAAATAAAGCACAACAAATGTACATCATTGTTATAATATCTGTAATCACTTTTTTTTCAGATATGCTAGCTTGTACTTTTGCTGCGCAATCAATGAAACTGATAATGAACTCCTGACTCTAGAAATCATTCATAGATATGTTGAACTTCTAGATAAATATTTTGGAAGTGTGAGTAATTTTCCTTTTACTTTTTTGAAATATTTCCTTTGCTGCAAATATAAACAAAACTAAAGAAAATGAAAATAATAATGCAACATAAATTGTGCATTTATGATACTGTTTTTATTCTACAGCAGATTCAACTATTGCTGATGGTGAATCACTATCAATACATCAGTAGAGTTATCTTTGAAAATCCAATTATAATCCACCAAGAAAACATATTATACAGAATTTTTCAATGTTCATTAACATCTTTCTTTTTGATGTGTAGAAATAAAAAGGAAAAAACTCCAAAATGTTTTACTGACCATTTTAAAGCATATTTAATAATTGATACCAACATAAATATGACTACTCTATTTTTATGTTTTATTATTAATGCATTATACTTACCTCAATAGGTTTGTGAATTGGACATAATTTTCAACTTTGAGAAAGCTTACTTTATGCTGGATGAATTAATGTTAGGAGGTGAAGTGCAAGAAACCAGTAAGAAAAATGTGCTTAAAGCAATACAGGCACAAGACTTGTTACAAGAGGTATGTACAGTAAAATATTTAAATACTAAGCATACATTACCAATATTGGACAACTTGCTTTTAAGGATATAAATTTTGAGTTTATGCAAGGGAATCATAATACAGTTAAAACTTGCCTAAGTCAACTTTTGCCTAACTTGATTAATTTATAAGTCAAATTTATTTAACATGCTAAATTGATCTGTAAGTAAAATTTTATTGTCAAACTAATTTTTAATGCCATTTTGGATTTGACTTGGGCAAGTTCAACTGTATTAAACCCTAGCAATGTCTCAAGTTGAAGAAGTGCATTTAATGGAGAATTTATTTTTGCCAGAATACTGGAATACTGATGTGTCAAACTTATTGATCATGAATAATACTTTGCAAATTTTGACCTCGCTAATTGAATTGGCAAATTACGAAAACATGCTACAAAATCTCAATGGTTAATTTCTTTCTTTTGATCAGCTAACAGAGTGTCCACCACACACTGTTGGATTTTCACCTAAAAAAATATCACAACACAAGAGATATTATTTAGTAGTTTTATGAGATCAAAAAATTACCAAATTCCAAAACACATGAAAGTAAACAGTGGAAGCTGTTTACTCTCATGTGCAGCAGGCTTTGAAGTGAAAGTTAATAAGGTTTTGATACATTTTAAACAGAAATGTAATGCCTATTTTTCTTTTTCTTCAACAGGAAGCTGAGGTGAATCGTAGTGTACTGGAAGAGCTAGGCCTCACATAAATTCTGCTTCAAGAAGTTATTACCATCCTATATGTTTTATCCATACCAACTTAATGTGACCCTTGAACCTTGGCCAACTGATCCCTTAAAGCCAGGCACTCAGCTCGCCTCGCGGTCGATGTGATTTTTATGGAGAACGCAACACCATGGCATATGTGCTACGGATCGTTTTTAATGACGATCGTTCAGACTGCCGCAATCAGCAGATCGTGTTACGTAGCTGGATTCATTTTACGACACATTGAGTTCCTGGCTTTACTCTTTGATGACATAATCTTGAATATTACTGTATTGTATTCAGAAATCTCTTATAACTTATTTAGCTTTATGATTGATAAAGTAGATTATAAGTAAAGATCATGCTTTGCTAAAAGGCTGATGTTGCAGTTTTAAAACATTGTCAAATTTCCCTGCTAGATTGAGATCTAATTGGTATACAGATGAGATGGCAAAGGTGTGATGTAGCATGTGTTGTAGTACAGGGGTTCCAAGTCTTCCATGAATCTTTGAATTTGGAACCACTGTGCTGTGACGCAGGTGTCTATAATGTACCAGGGGTCCCATGTCTCCCGGAAAATAACCCATATCCTGCAATTTCATAATATTTGCAAGTTTTCACTACCTTATTATCAATGGTCTCATGCACGTCAGTGCCTATGGGTATTGCCATGTGCAGCAAAATAAAAATAAATATGTTAAGGAAGCTCATTAACCAGATGTCACAGAATTTGGGACTCCTGATGTACATACCGTCGCTCACATCAACTAACACAATCAAAGTAGATTGTGTTAGTTTGTGAAATCACAGTAGCGCGTCAAAACGAGCGCATATTGGTTGTCAAGCAATTTTGTATTCTTTACCACACAAAAGTCCTTAACAACAACAGCGCGTATTTCGACGCGCTTTTTTGATTTCACGAACTAACACAATCTACTTTGATTGTGTTAGTTCGTGATGTGAGTGACGATACATACAATATTTAAAGCCCATTTTACAAGTTTCTTTACTTTTTTTTTCTTGTATCATAATGACATTTCATGTACAGTATTACCTGTATTACTTATTAATGGTAAGTTTGAATATACTATAATTGTTGAGTGTGCTTTGAATAGTACTATCAAAAATACAAATTTTTTCCCCCAAGTCATAATGAAGCTTTAAATCAATATGTTATTTTCATTCCATTTATAATTATATGCATGTTACTTTGTACACCAATGAAAAGCATACTACAATAAAATAAGAACGAAAACTGAGTTAAATATTTTCTGTCTTTTATTTTTGTTATTAGTATGATGCTCATAAAAGAAATTATAAAATTACCCTAAAGGATTACGGTTAATATACTGGCAACTGATGAACTGCGTTTATACAACCATGAAGGAAAATAATTAATTCCTCCATGATACAACAGTGACAGTTATTTTGGTGTTTGCTTACAACAGGGGTGGGCATAAAAATGGGTCGGAGTACTAAAGTAAATTATTTGATTTAACACCTGTACTTTGATTTTCCAGTGTGCTTCCAAAAACCTTCATGGACTGCTTTTATACCATTTTATTTTAAGTTATAATATTACTTTACCCAATGATTGGTGCTGGGTCATAAAAAAATAAAACAAGCAGATTTCTAACCAAAGATGGTTGGCAACCGCACTTTTCCCCCACCTTTGGTATGCAAGCAAGATCATACTTTATAGCCAGAGGAGATGGTAGTTTATAAATAGAGAGTATGGAAGTGTATATCAATCATTAGCCATTGTTATTGTCATTACAATTGTTCGCTGTCACAATTGTTACCATTAATAACCTCATGAACTTCATTTTCACAATTTTCCACAGAGCCACCATCACTACTTGCATTATCAGTTTCAAGTGTTTTATCAGTTTTTTTGTTTTTCTTATGTTTTTTGTGCTTGGATTTCTTGCGTTTCTTGCGATCCTTTCTTCCATTATTATCAAGCACATCATGTTTTTCTTGGTCCCTACACAGAATCTCCACCTGTGATTCTTTACACTCCTTTGTACTACTCTCTCCGTCTCTTACTTCTCTACCTCTCGAATTATAAGATTTTTCTCTGCTGCCACTCCGAGACCGAACACCTTCACTGTCACCACATCTTTCTTTTTGATTTCTGGACCTTTCCTTTTGTTCGCCATCCCTTTCCTGGCTTTTACTCCTGGAATGATGTTTGTCTCTATCCCAATCCCTGTCCATGCTTCTACTTCTTGACCTTTCCCTACTATAACTCCTACTCCTGCTACGAGAGTTACTTTTGCGTCTTTCTCTATTCTCTTTTCTATGTGAATACCTTTCTCTACTTCTTTTCCTTCTGCTTCTGTGTCGCTCTCTGCTCCTGCTTCTGCGCCGTTCTCTGCTTCTACTTCTGCGCCGCTCCCTACTCCTATGTCGCTCTCTGCTCCTACTCCTAGTCCTGTGTCGCTCCCTGCTTCTACTCCTGTGTCGTCTGTGCTTCTCCCAACTCTCATCTCTGGATCGCCATCTCGAATGATCCCTAAAGCGTCTCTCGCTTTGCATGGGAGTGTCTAGCCTTGATCTCTCACTAGGCCACCCTCCTCTCCGTGAGCTCCACATCTGTGAGTTTATTTCATCTGCTTCAGGAAACTCATTGGTTGGGTTACGGAACACATGCAGGAAATTACAGTTCTTTCCTTTTGGGCACTTTTTTCGGTGGTACAAGCCTACAAAAAAAAAAAAAACACATATATCAACAACACAAATACCAACAAAATATTATTTCTGTAATAAAGAAAACCATTATTTTTAATAGAAAGCGGAATGCAATCATCAAATACTAACCCATTTATTAGAATTAAAATACTGTATTATGGAAATTTAAAAGAGAACCACAATATCCGATCAAAGAACATATTATTTTTTTTTTAATGAAATGAGAAAGAAGTTTTTTGTTAATCATGATCTATCATAAAGCCCCACTATTCTTTGTTTTCAAAATGTTGGCATGAATTTGAATACTCACCACAAATTGCTGCATTCCAATTTGTAACTGGAGAATATTCACAAGACAGCTGCCTACCAGCATAGAAACGACCGTTAAACATGCTGAAAGCGTTACTACAGCCAGCCTCTGTCTCAAACTCAACATACACATTCCCCCTCAGGTGAGGTTCCCAATTACTGCATACCTGGTGAAAATGAATATCATTACAAAATGTTAATAATGGTTAGATATATCAACAAAAATACAAATAAAGACATTTTATATGCAGTGAATACAATAGGTTGACTGGTTGAAAATAAACATAGAATAAAACAATTATTTGTGAATGGGAATTCATGATGTTCATGTACTGAGGGAGAGTATTCCATAATGTTTGCAGCAGCTAATCAGTGTATTTGGCATTTTAACCCTACCAGGTACTAACTTATACTTCTGAGATGCAGATAAAGTGCCTTTCTCAAGGACACAAGTGAAATGCACAGCGAGGGATTCAAACTTTAAGGTGGGAAAGCAAACCATTCCTGCTGCTTTAAACCATTTCTATCAACCAAAATAGAAGGGGAGAGCAATGATTTACACAGAACTGTAGAATTAGGCATAGGCCAACATAAAAAAAAAAGAAAAAAATAGAATCTGAAACCAATTCTTACAATATAATTATTACCTTAAATTGAATAACTTTGCCAGCTTTCTTGAACTCAGCCAGTGCATCATCATAGAATTCACAAAAAGCATCCTGGGTTTCCGCTTCGTCGAACTCCAATCCAATATCAGCATCGTATTCATCTCGATAACTTTGCTCCATGGCGTAACAGTAAAACATTCCCTTGATCAGTAGTGTTGCACTGATTAAAGGATACTCGTGGTTGCGAGAACACCTACAAACATCATCAACAAACGAAGTACTAAGTGGCAGATCCAGGAATTTGAAATGGAGGGGGAGTGGGGGGCAGGGCGCAAATTTTGCAGATGGAGAGTCTAAACAGCTCAGCCTCAACATGGTTAAGGAATTTATGATTATGGCACCTCTATGTGACTAAAAATTTCATTTTTATCTCCATTTTATTTTTATAATCTTTAGATACTTAGGTGGGGGTAGGGGGAGGGTGGCCGGCTGGCCCCACCCCTTGAATGCACCAGTGATGCTAACACATAAATATTTATACAAACAATTCTTCACGATATAGTAACATTCAGATGATAAAGTTACATTATTCCAATCTGAAATTGATTTTGGATAACATAGAAATCAGAATCTAAACTGACAATACTGTAACTATAAAGTGAGATTCAGATGATAAGAATCACATAACTACAATCTGTGAAATTGATTTTGAATGACAGAATTGAAAATCTAAACTGACCTATTGCCAAAGCGACATACACCTGTTTTCAGATAAAACTTGCATTCTTCTGGTTTCCTCTCGATGTACCTCGGTGCTTCTGGGTTGTGCGTGGGTGCATCCTATTGAGTAAGCCAAACAATACGGTAAAAAGATCAAAGCAAACACATAACAGAAAAAGTATATAGAAAGTTGGAAAAAAGTACAAACAATATAATTTCAATGAGAATAAAAGCACATAAACAAAGACATATGGGTACAGTATTTGTTTTTTGATTTTCTTTTTTGGTGGGGTGGGGGGAGCGAGATGTAATAATTGTGCATGCTGTTGACCTACATTGCTCCGACCGTTAAACATGCTGAAAGCGTTACTACAGCCAGCCTCTGTCTCAAACTCAACATACACATTCCCCCTCAGGTGAGGTTCCCAATTACTGCATACCTGGTGAAAATGAATATCATTACAAAATGTTAATAATGGTTAGATATATCAACAAAAATACAAATAAAGACATTTTATATGCAGTGAATACAATAGGTTGACTGGTTGAAAATAAACATAGAATAAAACAATTATTTGTGAATGGGAATTCATGATGTTCATGTACTGAGGGAGAGTATTCCATAATGTTTGCAGCAGCTAATCAGCGTTTTTGGCATTTTAACCCTACCAGGTACTAACTTATACTTCTGAGATGCAGATAAAGTGCCTTTCTCAAGGACACAAGTGAAATGCACAGCGAGGGATTCAAACTTTAAGGTGGGAAAGCAAACCATTCCTGCTGCTTTAAACCATTTCTATCAACCAAAATAGAAGGGGAGAGCAATGATTTACACAGAACTGTAGAATTAGGCATAGGCCAACATAAAAAAAAAAGAAAAAAATAGAATCTGAAACCAATTCTTACAATATAATTATTACCTTAAATTGAATAACTTTGCCAGCTTTCTTGAACTCAGCCAGTGCATCATCATAGAATTCACAAAAAGCATCCTGGGTTTCCGCCTCGTCGAACTCCAATCCGATATCGGCATCGTATTCATCTCGATAACTTTGCTCCATGGCGTAACAGTAAAACATTCCCTTGATCAGTAGTGTTGCACTGATTAAAGGATACTCGTGGTTGCGAGAACACCTACAAACGTCATCAACAAACGAAGTACTAAGTGGCAGATCCAGGAATTTGAAATGGAGGGGGAGTGGGGGGCAGGGTGCAAATTTTGCAGATGGAGAGCCTAAACAGCTCAGCCTCAACATGGTTAAGGAATTTATGATTATGGCACCTCTACGTGACTAAAAATTTCATTTTTATCTCCATTTTATTTTTATAATCTTTAAATACTTAGGTGGGGGAATGCACCAGTGATGCTAACACATTATAAATATTTATACAAATTAATTCTTCACGATATAGTAACATTCAGATGATAAAGTTACATTATTCCAATCTGAAATTGATTTTGGAAAACATAGAAATCAGAATCTAAACTGACAATACTGTAACTATAAAGTGAGATTCAGATGATAAGAATCACATAACTACAATCTGTGAAATTGATTTTGAATGACAGATTTGAAAATCAAAACTGACCTATTGCCAAAGCGACATACACCTGTTTTCAGATAAAACTTGCATTCTTCTGGTTTCCTCTCGATGTACCTCGGTGCTTCTGGGTTGTGCGTGGGTGCATCCTATTGAGTACACCAAACAATACGGTAAAAAGATCAAAGCAAACACATAACAGAAAAAAGTATATAGAAAGTTGGAAAAAAGCATAAACAATAAAATTTCAGTGAGCATAAAAGCACATAAACAAAGACCAAGTGGTACAGTATTTGTTTTTTGATTTTCTTTTTTGGTGGGGTGGGGGGAGCGAGATGTAATAATTGTGCATGCTGTTGACCTACATTGCTCATGTATGACAGATCAGTGGCAGATCCAGGAATTTAAAATAAGAGTTTAATAAGAGAGGGGGGGGGGGGTTCCTCAGGATACTTTCACATATGGGGTCTAGGCCTATGCCACCTCAGCCCCACAATAGTTTTGCCTGAGTAAGAAAATTTATGATTATGGGTCCTTGGAAATGGCACTCTGTCTTTAATTTGAATATAATTTTCTGTTTTCTCCATTTTTAAAAATAATTTTAAAAGTTTAGGGGGCCCAGGTTGGCTTGGGCCCCTCCCCACTTGAATCCACCATTACAGACAACCTCTCCCAACAGCATACAATAATGAAAAACTAATTTGTAATTTTGCTGTTCCAAAACATTAGGCCCACAAACGTTGTATCCTGTATCACGCAGATGATGATGAATATCACAAAATAGGTCTATTTGTGGAGACAGGTGGAGGTGTAGAGTATTACATGTGGATAATTACCGTATTTTCAACACCTTGGTCATCTTCATCACTTAAAACATGCAAAGCATCCTGGGAAATATACAGAATTTACAAAATTCACATAGTAGCTGAAGGAAATGTTAAGTATTGTGGGATAGCTCTTGAAATACCTAAGGCAATATGTTCTACTGTTGCTTTAAAGTAAAATAATTAAATAAATGAACATAAAAAATATAAAAATACATATTACGATATTTTGTATTAAAATTACAACAAAACAGTAAAATACTTTAAAGACTATTTTTAAAAACTAATTTATGCAATTGTCAAACTTAATACTGTATAGCTACAACAAATTTAAAGTATTATATAAAAATCCAAATATTTTGTCACAGAATAAAAGATACACGATTTAGCTGCGGACACCTGGAACACATCTCATTTGCATACAGGTAAATAGATTCAAGTTAATCATACTGATGAACAGTTCAAGTACACAGTTAAGGAACAATATTTTAAATACAAATAATACTGTATTTCTAATTAAAAAAATATAACAATTATTATGAATATAAAATAAAACATTAAAATAATAATATATTAGTTCACTATCTGTGTAGGTATAATATATCACATTTTATTTCAACACAATCTGGGGATTGTAGGGGAATATATAACATCTACTGTAGGTTACTGAAAGATCAAATGAAGTAATGATTGTATTGAGATAAAAAGTTAGAAACAAAGTATATTTTAAGCGGATATGGAAAGTTGAGCAAACATCATCTTCTTGTCTCTTTCTCCTTATTTTCACCTCAAGTAATTTTTCCTTGCTTGTTTTCTTATTTTTGCTGTTCAGAAATTCCTTTTCCATGTTCTTTTGCTTCTCCAATTCTTCTTCTATTTTCCTCTGAAACAGATTTTTAAACACACAATTAACAAATGAAAAATGGACTTACAAATAACTTAAAATTAATTAACTTGGAATGAATAGGCATATCTAATAGGTGGGGGGGGGGGGGGGCTAATGAGGGAACAAAGGTTAAGTGGGTGGGGCACTCCAAGGGACTCCATAGATAAGCCACTGAATGGATTTACTATTAGGGAATGGAAACATTTGCAGCACAACAAAAAACTTAATGAAGTGCTGCTTTGCTTATTTGATGTCTACAATTTTGGTGACCTTTCACCCCAAAAATCACCTCTTCTGAATTTTATGTCAAAGTTTGACTTACCTCTGCTTCTTCTTGCTGTTTCTTCCATTCTTCCTCTTGCTGTTTTTTCCTTTCAAATAATATCTGTGCTACTCTTTCCCTCTCAAGCCAGGCCTGATGTGCTTTTTCTCTGGTAGAAGTGCACATAAAATAATTAGCCGAATACATTTCAGAAATATGTACTTTAAAGCTATCCTACCGAATATTCCTTTCAATCTCTTCTGTTCTTGTCTCTTGTTCATCATCTTCTCCTTCACTTATGTGCGGTATAGAGTCTGTATCATTTTGTTCTGTTAAAACACAAGATAAAACATTTGTTTTTTGTATAACCTTTTGTACCATTTGCTTGCTATGATTACATCGCAAAACCTGTAACATCATCAAAAATACAACATCTACATTTCTATAAAATTTTCATAATTTTTGATTGGTTGCATTTCTTATTATTAATCAGTCCAAGGCATATGGTTATCATAGAGAAATAACACCAAATAATTATTAGTTTGAATTTATCATTAGATAATTAGACAATTAAGGTTAAAAATATATTTTGCTTGCATCAAGGAAAAAGTGTTATGAGTGAAAATAAAAACTAAATTCTATAAAATGCCCTCTTAAAAGCATAAAATTTTACAAAAATATCATTGATCTAAAAATTTACTTTCTACCTGAACTAATGTGAAAGAATGTTTATATTAGTCTTAATCTATTATTTAAATATTTAATTGTTTTATTATGTTATTAGACTAAAATATATTCATATTTTGCTTAGCTAATAAAAAGAATTTAGAAAATGTTGATAATCTGGACAGAGCTTCACTGTTTTTGAAGTTTTATGTTAATATTTCATCATATTCTTAAAAGTTATTTCAGACTATGAAATATATTTATTATTTATATATTTAATTATTTTTTATTGTATTATTAATTAGACCAAAATATATTTGAATTTCAAAACAGTGTAATATATTTTTTTTTATATCAGATGTATATTTTTCTTGTTCCTTTATATTGGCCTTATACTGTAGCTATACTTTCTTTATTTATATTATTTTTTTGCTATATGTGGTATTGTTAGTTTATTTTTCTGCGTCATAAATCAGTAAGGGGTGTTTTGTCTGTCATTGTTTTCAAGTTTCTTGTTTTTACTTTTGATTTTAAAAAAAATATGGGTAATTCCATGTCAAATCAACCAAAAAAAAACCTCAATCTCTCGGAATTTGTTCAAATTTTTGTATGCTGTTGGGACCCATGAAAAATGATCAGAAATGAAAAATTTTTTCTCTAGGCCTCCTAATTAGCGAGATATCTGCTAACGAACTTTTGGCTAATTAGCGATACCTTGCGTGTTTAACCGACCATATCTCGAAAAGCGCGGCACCTACAGAGCTGATTTTGGTGTCATTTTAAAGCTATTGAGTAGCTCTATAACTTTATTAATAAATGCTAAGTCCTCAATTCAAATATAAAAAAGTTATGACAGGTTGTAAAGTTCAAAGTTGAATAAAAAAAATATATATCTTTTTTTTTTTTTGGAAATTCATGTTAGAGATACCTAATGATGTAAAGAAGCTTCCCTATAAGTTTGGTGATGGGCGCTCCAAAAGTTCCTGAACAATGAGCAAGTATTATGTATACTTGTCAATTCGAAATTGCATTTTCCGTATAATAACACAGTATTGTACCTATATAGGAAAACCAACAGTACACCATACTGCTTAGTTTTATATGTAGGTATGAGAAAATTAAACTTGCATCACTTGAAAATTCTCAGGTGGAAATTCCTTGGGATTTTGCAGGTGGATATTTCTTTGAATTTCAAAATAGGAACATGGTATTCCCATTGGAAAATCCCAGATTAGCACTGACCTACAGTATCAGGATTTTTCAGAATAGTTTCTGAAGTCATTTCAAGATGTCACAAAGCAAGACTCATTATATATTAAGGCAGACTTTCTGCTTTGATCCATTTGGAGTACATAAAAAAAAGAATAAATCAGGTTTTAAGGGAAGTAACTGAAAAGCTTATTGCAGACCATCAAAATCTTAATCTTAAAAGAGGACAGAAGATTTGCACACAATGCCGCAAGAAGCTTGCAAAACAACAGCCAGAATTAAAAGTGTGTGAGTTACCATTACCATCTGTAACTTCAACTAGCAGTAGTGAAGATGATGGCAATGGGAATGTTCCTGGTTCTTCTATGGATACTGAATTTCACACCTGTGAGTGACCTACAAACATTGAATAAGTCTTTGGAACTAATAGGTGAATCACCTGTTGACAAAAAACGACTACAAAGGGACAAGTATGTGAAAGGTAAGACACGGAAAATTGGTGAAAGTGTCAAGAAAAAGTTAGAAACTACTATGGGT
>NW_022703093.1:142241-142932 GCF_011630105.1 Anneissia japonica | reverse complement strand
TCATTGGAACAATCTGCAAGCAACACTTCATCCCTTTGTATGTTACTACCGGGGAAACATGCAAGATGAAATTGACCATACAAGTTTTGTGATTATATCAGAATGTAACACACATGATACTGTGGCAGCTCACCTTTTTCAAAAATTGCTCATACAGTTTTTAACAGACACACTTGGACATGTTAAGAAAATATGCTATTTTTCTGACGGCTGTGCTGCACAGTATAAAAATAGAAAAAACTTTTTAAATTTGTGCCTCCATGAAGAAGACTTTGGTGTTCAAGCTGAATGGCACTTCTTTGCCACCTCGCATGGAAAGGGACCATCTGATGGTGTTGGGGGGACAATAAAGCGGTTAGCAGCCAGAACAAGTTTACAACGCCCATTTGATCAACAGATTATCACTGCTCGCCAACTTTTTGAATTTGCAGATTCAGAGATTGACAAAATACATTGCCAGTTTGCCACAACAGAGCAATATCGGCAACAAGCAGAATTCCTGAAAGACAGATTTGAAAATGCTCGCACAATTCCAGGTACACGGAATTTGCATTCTATTATTCCAGTCTCCAAAGAAGCGGTTACAGTTCGATCCTTTTCATCTGCAGCCGAGAAAAGACAGGAACTAGTAACTCTTACTGCAGATACCACAGTTCTGAGTGGTTTGGTCTTAAGTGGATATGTTACAGCA
>NW_022703093.1:110096-142167 GCF_011630105.1 Anneissia japonica | reverse complement strand
CCCACATGGACTGTCGCCATCTTTCGTATTTCCAGAACCACCAGATTCTTTAACCATTGATCATCAAGATATACTAACAGCTGTTCACCCAACTACAGTGACTGGAAGAACATATTTAATCTCAAAAAAAGAAACAAAGGCTGCCAATGCTGCATTTACCAAAAAAATTAAGGTTTAGAACTGAGCCAAAACATCTTTTTGACATTGATTTTATTTTGACAAATGATTTGTCTTATAATTTTCATCGATGGTATATCTGATCATGATTTATGGTATGTACTGATCAGTTTATTGAATATTAATATGCTTCTTAAAATAATGATTCCATAATACAATATAATGTAATTGAAAAATGTCCTAATTTTTGAAATTGCATGAAGTAATATGTATAATTGCTTGCTGCTAAGGAAGTGTCCATCACTAATTTATTGAGACTTTTTATTTTACATTGTAATTCAACTTTAAAACCTAAATTCCTAAATGAAGAGTTACTTTTGGTTATACTACAGTATACACATATTAGCACACATTACTCTGTTAATGTACAAAAAGTGCTATTTCGAAAGGACATGTCATATATATATATATATATATATATATAATTGCTCACTGTTCAGGAACTTTTGGAGCGCCCATCACCAAACTTATAGGGAAGCTTCTTTACATCATTAGGTATCTCTAACATGAATTTCAAAAAAAAAAAATATATATATATTTTTTTTTATTCAACTTTGAACTTTACAACCTGTCATAACTTTTTTATATTTGAATTGAGGACTTAGCATTTATTAATAAAGTTATAGAGCTACTCAACAGCTTTAAAATGACACCAAAATCAGCTCTGTAGGTGCCATACTTTTCGAGATATGGTCGGTTAAACACGCAAGGTATCGCTAATTAGCCAAAAGTTCGTTAGCAGATATCTCGCTAATTAGGAGGCCTAGAGAAAAAATTTTTCATTTCTGATCGTTTCTCATGGGCCTCAACAACATACAAAAATTTGAACAAAATCCGAGAGATTGAGGTTTTTTTTTGGTTGATTTGACATGGAATTACCCATATGAAAATGAAGTACTTTTTTAGGATCTAGGCCTATTATACCAATCCTAATTGATTGTTTCCATTTTCAATTTTACAATTTTTACCTATGTGCCTCAATTTTGCTGCCTCTTGTCTCTTCTTTTTCCTTTTCTCCTTTTTCAGTAGGGCTTTGTATTGCTTATGACTGAAAAAAATAAAAAAAACATGTTGGCAGATTATTTATAAATGCTGGCATACAAGTCACTAGACCTAGGGGAGGAAGGATCTAGCCTACTAGCTATGATTAGATAGAGGCCTAGGCCTACCCCGTAGGCTACATATCCTGGGCAGGAGCAGGCCAGGCTTTCCTGTTGACATTGTTGTTGGTTCAGGCTAGCTAGGTAGGCCTATCTATAGGCCTAGTAGGCTAGGGCCTAACTACTGAATAAGTAAGTAGGCCCTTCTAATCTATTGAATACATGCCTAATTATGTAGTATCAAGCAAATACTGGATTACTACTTGCATAAACATACTTAAAAATGATAAAGTTCAAATTAGTCCAAATAATTAATTCACAAACATTACCTCAACTTCTGCAAGGGAGCAGCCATGTTTGTTTGAATAGTCCACTAGAGGGCAGCATATGACATTATACGTTCATCATTAACGACTCTTTGACGAAAACAACAACACAGTCAGTGACGTGGTACCGACACCTGTCTCTTATACACATCTAGATGTGTATAAGAGACAGGTCCACTAGAGGGCAGCATATGACATTATACGTTCATCATTAACGACCCTTTGACGAAAACAACAACACAGTCAGTGACGAAAGTTCTTTAATGTAAGTTGCTACAAAACAACTGTCAAATGTAGAATTTCTTAACAAGTATTTTGTTACTTTCCCTCTTGCAATTATAGGGTGATATCACGTTATGAAGTATAGCCTTTGAAATAAATTGTTGCCACAGTACACTTGTTTGTAGATTTGGGCACTGCACAGTACGATGCAATGTTGACAAAATCGAGAGGTTACGAGTGGCCTGGTTCACAGGCGATGATTGCGAACAATAGAATAATACTTTTGTTTACGAATCTCATTGTTCATACGTTTTTATGACTTGTATTGGTTCTTTGATGCCATATGTGAAGCTTTTGATAATATAGGCCTAGGCCATCAAGTAGTTTTATTTAAAATTCAAATTATCATTAATTATTCATATTCATAAATCAGGATATGATTATACGGCGACATTCACTCTTCTTGGTTAACACTGTCCTTTTTACATTTCTTAACTAACAATTGATTAATTATCCAGGATCCAGGAATTCGAAATAGATGGGGCACAAATTGATTATGGCACCTAGATAGCTCTAGACGGAAATGGCACTCTCAGACGTAAATTTGATTATAATTATATTTTTTCTTTATTTTTGAAAATATAAATTTTGAAAAAAATTTAGGTGGGGGGGGGGGGTGACTGGGCCTGCTCACCCCCCTGAATCCCGGGGGCTCACTCTTAAATATTTCCATATGGGGTGGGGGTGCTGCATTTACGGGGTATATTTTCGAGGACTTTGTAGCACAAGTGTGAGAAATAACCGGTGTGAAATTGGTAGTTATAGTCCCTGGCCTATCCTGTATCAAAATTACGAGCTAAACTGGGTGCTAAGCCAGTAAGTAAGCGCCTTGCTAAGCCTACCTGTACCTTTAGTACAGCCACGAGATCGTAACCAGACTTTTTTCCTTAGTGAACCAGTCCACTATTGAGTGGCCTTTTTCCTGTCATCTTTTAGAACACTGTGCAATTTTGGTACAGAATTTTCAGTAAAATAGGTAGCGCAAGTGTCTCATGTCTTGAAGTGGCTGCGGCACCCCCCCCCCCTCCTATTTGATTGGTATGCAAGTGAGCTCCCTGGGCCTTGAATCCATCACTGGGCGTTGTATAATAAAAACACATTTTAACCATCAAGAAAAAATCATCCTGTCAGATTTTTTTCGTTATACAATAGGCCACATCTCCCAAATGCAATAAACTTCTTATGTTGCCTGGAGTTCATCAATTTTGTGAGGAACGGAGCACAGTAACTGCAGATCTATGCAGCTTGGACAGCGCCCTCGCCTGGTGAATGGCAAACTCCCAGTATTTGCATTTCCATCGGAGCTCAATTATTACGCAGATGACAGGAGTAGCCATAAACAGGTCTTGACTTTGTATAATCCATATGAATTCCCACTACGATTTAAAGGTGTGTAAAACTTCTGAATGGAATCAGTATTAACTCTAGTTAAACCACTGCTTTTCGGTTTGGTAAAACTAACCTGGTCACAATCCACTCTTAAACTAACTGCTCGTCGAATCTTTTCTTGAGAGATAAGCTTCCTGGACTGTTTGCACTGGACTAATTACGGTCAAAGTAACAGCGTTTCGGTTAGTTTTACCAAAAAAAAGTTCTGAATACCATGTTTTGTCTGGTTTCTGTTCTTTCTAGTGATTTTCAATTTTTTAAAATTTTATCCTATTTTACATTCACCAATAAAATTTTATTTTTATTTTCTCCTCCTTCAGGATGACTTTGGCAAAACTATTTGATAAATAAGAAAACATAATTTTATTTTTATTTTTATTCCACCCTCCTCCAATAATTATCAAAAAAATAAGTATGCAATACAAGGAATAAAAAAAGTTTCGCCTTGATAATAAAATTATTGTAGGTTGGAGGCATATAATTGTAACTACATTTCTCAACTTATACTCGGCATATTAATTTCTTTCAGGAATAATATTTCATTGAAGTAAATCCACAAATAGATAACTTACAAACATAGTCACAATTGCACTTGATATTTTTTTATCTAGTTTTGAGCACATCACCAAAGAAATACACCGTAATTGAGTCAGAAGGAACTATAAAACATGGATGCTGCATAGATGTGTGAGTAACTCTGTCAGGGGTTTGTCGGGAGGAGAAGAGAGGGACATACTGTAGCTAAATATATAACAAGTATCATTTCCTGATCAATAGTAATTTAAGTTTCATTTAAAAAAATGTGTTGCTTGTAAATTGATACTCTTTTTGTGTTATTTTTTCTGAGTGTCATCATCGCAATCATCATCATAATCATCATCATCGTCATCATCATCATCTTGTTTGTTCCCTCATGGGTGGGTTGGGTGTTCCTGATATTGTTATCAGTCTTATGCGATGAGGAAAAAAACTACCAACACACCTCCGTTGTTACGGTAAAATCTAAATCAATAAACTGGGTGTGTTTATCTGTTATATATCCAGAGTGATACGATATAAAGATGTTAACCCAACGTACTATGGTTCGAGGGATAAGTTTCGGCTTCAAATCTATGAACAAGGGCAGCGTAAATCACTTGGAAGAAAGGATATAGTATCAATGCTGTTTGAGTCTTCACAAGAGAAAGGCAAAGATTCCGAGTTTGAGGAATCTGAGTCATCCGTGGACGTAGGAGGAGTGCCAAGCAGTAGCCAACATCTGCGTGATGGTAAACTTTTTATAAAAAATTTTGTTTATTAAGATAATGAATTTCGTATAATGCTGTAATTACTACTACTGCTAAATATTGTATTTAGTTCTGCAGTATACCAGTACCTCTACTACACATAATATCTATAGCACTATTACTACTGCTGCTGCTGATGTTGCTGCTGCTGCTACTGCCTAGAGCAGCTAAGCTCAGTCGGCTGAACTGGTTGTAGCCAATGTGTGTTCATTAACAGTGGAGATCTCTTTACATAACCTTGATTTCCCATTCAATTCGGATTGCTTCTGGCCTTGTGTTTCAGATGAGATTTTAAGCTGTGTGCAATGGCCCATGTGTATGTTAAAGAATGCCCATCACCACCAGTAGGACACCACTGGAAATACGTCTTTGACTTTTGTGGGTTATTCTTGGTGTTCCACACTGAATAAATCAAATCCAGTCAGCCGCTACCTGGAGCTGCTCGTTTTACTGTACCGCTACCATTACTACTAACTCTACTGCTAATACTAATATTGCTTACTTTGTATTACAGCTAGAAGGATGAAATACAAGTTCACTGTGAGTCGGTCATCTTACAAAAGACCCTTTATTTCATGTGTACAACTGTATCAGTATTCCCTGGAGGAGCATATATAATAGCTCTGTTGGCTAAACTTGTGATAGAGTAAAGTTTACTATACCTTTTGTTTTACTCTCAAATGTGGTTTTGATAGGAACAAGATACCAGTCCTCCGGACCAAGCCTTCTGATGATACTGCTCACCATGGCCTGTATGGTGGCATTGATGGTACCGACACAGGGGGATAAAGAATCACGTCTTCCAGAGTACTTGCATCTTACAATAAACCAAAAACTTATAGCTGCATACATTTTAGGTGAGCATTTAACACCTGGGATGTTAGATGGTTTTGAGCACTAGGGGGCAGCATTGGTCTTGACATCCAGTATGTTGTAATCCCATCAACTCCATATTCCAACTTTTTTGATATTCTTGAGAGGCCAAGTATTGGGCTACCAATCTGTTTGCCCATTAGACTGTAAAATGTCCAAATGTGAAAGCTTATCTTTACTGATTTTTGGTTATTTTGCATTGTAGCATAGGAAGCATTGTAAAGAGCTTTATACATGTACTGTAAAGCATGTGTAGGTGTTAAGCCTGTTCTCCACTAGGCAAATTTATTCTCGCGAATCAAAAGTGTCGGTTCGGTTCCTGAGCTCTGATTGGTTGCGCATTTATTCGCTTCGCAAAAAGTAGAAACAGTTCGAACTACTGATTTCGCTGCGGCAAAAAACTTTGATAGAAATATGAATGCGCATTCGCATGAACCGGCTTTACACCGAATTAGTAAACAACCAAACAACCAAATTCAAAACTACACTTGTTGGTTCTAAATTGTTGTGGTTTTAGATTGATCTCTATTCGTACATTTTCCTTTTTGATGAATATTATTACAAGTTGGGTAAGTCAAACGCCCCTTACCTTTACACGTTATCATATAATACATAATGAATAGACCATTGGTATCATTTTATATCATATTTTTTTTAATAATAATTTCTCCTTGTAGGATTAGTTACCATGGTTTTACTAAGAACATGATGATTGCTTTTTGAAATCAACCTCCCTACCATCATCACCAATGCACCAAGCTTGTAACCTTGCCAACGGATTGTACTATGATAACAGACAGATGAACAGGACGATCGATCATGCGTTACCACCTGGGTATGATCGTAAATTAGTATTCCGAAAATATTAATATTTTTATTACTATACATTATTTTTATTGTTAATTTAATTTTTAATATTATTGCTATTATGTGTATTATTATTTTTATAAATTTTGGATCATTAATTTGTTCGATAAAGATCAATATGGAACATATATTTTAATGTTAATATGTTGTGATTTTTGTTAACACAACTTAAACCGAACTTCAAGTAATTATTTAAAAAAACAACAGATCTTTTTTATTGTGGTTATAAAGTGCAAATTTACTCTGAAACACTCTTATGAGATAGGTGTGTATTGCACAATAAGAATAAATATTTTTAAAATTAAGATTGAATTTGGGCATTTAATAAAAAAATAGTTATTGAAACTTAATTAAATGTAAATAGAAAAGAGAGAAATAAATACATATTGACATACAGTATAGGAATAATGATATGATAGTCTTTAATGCCAACGGCCTCTAAGTGCTTCACATTCTTATTCCCGGTCATTAGATCAAACACACTATGGAACACACCCTCATCTCCCTGAGGTGAATTCCATATGTGACCGTCTCTAACAAAACCCCCCATTCGTTGACATTTCTAATTCTGCCCTAGCACCCAAAACGTTTGAGAAACGGAACTTTGCACATTTGCAGGTTTTTGCGTTTTATCAAATAAAGATATATTGAAGAACATGTCTGCAAAATATCAGTCACTAAATCTAATACAAATCTTAATAAACTATTGATTTTGGAATCTTTAGAGCTGTTTTCTCAAAATCTACATGGCTGATATCCAATAAAGTAAATAACTTTGTTAATACTTTCCATCAAATAAAACACTATTTTAAAGAAGAATTCACGCAGAATCTAAAAATACCAGAAACTTAATTTTGAATTCAGATAAATGGCTGGTTTTGCCAGACCCGGTCTCATATGTTCAAGTCTACCAGATAGCCATTTGCAGAATTCCAGTCCATAAATGGTTCTTTATCTGCCATTCTATGTTGCTTTTTTCACACAATGTAATAAATCCTTTAAACTATACTGCCCCACCATAACAAAAGGAAGCAACTGATGTGCTTTGAGTAATTAAGGAATATGTTGATTTTGTCCCCTGCTTCCTTTTCTGGTGGTTTTTACTGTATTTTTAGTCTCTCCCTTCCTTTTTGTGTTGCTAATTACTTGTTAATTAGTGGAATTTGAACATACTCAAATATACCATTATGTTCCAAATTATTAGTTCTTTGATAGTGACTGAAAAACTCGTTTTTGAAAAATTGTCAATTACTTCCTTTTGTCATGGTGGGGCAGTATATTTTAATATATTATTTCATTAATATTTATATAAATATATTTTAGAGGTTGTTGAATTATGTTGAGCACCACTGCCACCATGTAATATCTCCTGATATATACTTAATATTTGGATGCAAATGGAACAGACAAGTAATATCGTTCAGTTGGCCAGTTTAGGAATGTGGGGTGCTCCAGTGGGATGTAAGTTAAACATCTGTAATGGGCTGTCATCATGGTATTGGTAGTTAATTGCATGATGTAACAGTGCCTATATATGGTCATGATATGATGTCATGACCATATTTAGGCATGTCACATGTTGTTTTCAAATACAGTTTGATAGGCAGAGGGCAGGCTTTAAATTAAACCAATTTAAGGATTTCTATTGTGATGTTCTGTGTCTGTTTAAAACATTATTTGATCTGTAAAAATGAGCGATTCAAGATTTTTTTTAGGGTTTTGGCGGTTAAATAATTATGTTTTATTAGGTATACCAGGTTAAAGTTTGCAAAACATTTTGGATCAGCTCCCCTGGTTGGAATCCTTACCTTTAAAAACTTTATTCTCATACCATATATATAGAGCAACTTTTAGCTACTGTGGTTAAAATCCTGTTGCGCAAAATTATTTCTCTCTTTTTCTATTGCATCATTTTTACCATTGAAAACATTAAGAAGTAGTCATTTTAAATGTAGGCAAGCTTATAATGTAACAATACAAGTGTTTATCATGTCAATATTGTCACTATTATACTATTAATAAACAGCAATAACTATATTGTTTGTATATGAACTTAAAGAATATAATTCAGCACACTAACATAAAAGAATAAGGGGAGTTTTATTGGTGAAAAACATTTGCAATTGGTTTATAAACATGTTTTTATAGAATGGGTGATTCAGAGCTTATCAGTTGAGGCCCTTACATGACTCTAAAATTTTATGGGTGTAAATGAATTGTTTTTATGCTGGTAATCTGTTTTATTGCATTTAAATTCATGGATGACCCATTAAAAGCAGTTGCAAATTGGTGATCTGTTTGTTTTGACTCAAAAGAAGAGTAGGAGACATATGTGCATGCTTCCTTCTCCATTGCTGCTGCTAGTTCGATAAAATATAAATTAGTTGAACAAGACAAAATATTTGATGATGATATTGAAATATTTTCAATGCAGTATACAGTATGTGGAAACATGTAATTCTTCTTTCATTGTATTCATATTCAGTCACTTTTGTTTAAAGGTTGAACATAATTGTAATATTATTATAGATTTTTTGTCATCAGAATGTGCAATTAAAAAATGAAAGAAATATTTTGCATTTGAGGCCATGGTGAAGATATGCTCTCTTAAAATCTGGGAAAAATCTCAGACATCTAAAATATTAAGTTATTCATTGAAAGAGTCAAACCAAACACTTTTCTGATTGAAGCATGTTTTGGCTGATTTTGAGTGTACACTTATTAATGAATTTGTTGTTATTTACTGTATTATGTTTTGCCTACCAGTCAATTTAAGTAAGGAGCTCTTTCTAATAGTTTATGCTAAGAATATAGAGACTATTATTATTTTTTAATCTTTCTGAATCTGTTATTAAGTGTCAAGGAAAACATCTACTGTTCCAATTTTAATGGAAGTCTAATAACTAAATACATTAATATTTAATTTGACAATGTGGTGTTCATGTTAGCAGGGCAGATCCAAGGATGTTTCTGCCGGGGAAGCAAAAAATGTCAATCAAGGGCTGTGGTCTGAAGGGGATAGTTATGGAGGGTGTGCCCATCCCTATAGTGGGAAGCCAGGGGTTATGCCCCCGCAAGCTAGAGTTTTAGCCATTTTTACCTCTTATCTAGATGATTTCATGCTCAGCTAGTTTTTTGTTGCTGACAGGGTGAGGGATGTAGGGTCAGGTACCTATTCCACCACCCCCAATAGTGACCTGATTGACAGGTAGCCCCTGGGGTAGGAACTAAATGAACTAATGGAGGCTACCACATGAACATTGGTATGGTGCTGATCATCGGAAATAGTTTTACTATTATTACTGTACTGTATAATTTTTGTTTTTTAATTCAGTTTCATATTGTCGTGTTACTATCAGTTATAATGTGAATAAATTTAAACAAAATTTAGCATAATTTGGCTTCTTATTTGTTTATTGTTTATGGTTATATAGCATTATGTTTTCACCATTGCATACCTAAACTTTTAAAGTGTCTTCCATGTTCTTCAAACTCAAAAAGTAACTCAAGTATCAAAATAAAAAATTCTTTCTCCAACAAGAATGTGATGCAAAAATACATCCTACTACATTTAAAGTACAGTACCTATAAACCCATTGTCTTGTATTATATAAATATTATTTTATTAATATTATTATTTTTATTATTATTGTTAAGGATACAGTACCTATAAACCCATTGTTTGAAACCCATTGTCTCTTGTATTATATAAATATTATTTTATTATCATTATTGTTATAGATGATAATTGGCTCTAACCAATTTCAAAACATTATTTTTATAATAATGACCAAATAAATGCAAATTGGTTATTTTAATTTCTCTTTATTATATAAATCAAATTAATGGATTTGTCTTAAAGATTACAACATAGTAAACCCTTATTTAAAATCATTTTCATAAACCATTTCAATTTACTATGTTGTACAAATTACAATATTATTCTCTGGTGGTTCGTAAAAAAATGCGAACATATTCATGCAAATATCGAATACTATAGGTTTACAAACTTATACAAAGAAATAATTAATATTTCAATTTACTCTGATTTTCTATACTGATTCAGCTCATTAAATACATACAATACACTGCCTAATAATAGCAACAGATTTATAAATATATTTAATATACAAAGGGTGAATAGACAACGAGCAGTGGCGTATCTAGGGGGGTGCATACCCCCAAAAAATACTAACACCCCCCCCGCCCCGCAGTCGTCCTCCACCAAAAATCATGCTCAAGTAGTTAAAAATCACCTCAACTTATTTTGAGTTAGCACCCCTCCCCTAATCGAGCCCACCTACTTCCCCTTTCGCATGCCCCTCAGTCCGCAATTTTAAAGTCAGGCTCCGGAGGAAAAAAATTTTTTGATATGTTGTAGAACTGATTTTTCTGAGACAGAAAAAACTGAGCAACAGTGAATGAGATACAGATTTTTTAATATTTAAAAACTGGGGGTAAAAAGGTTTAAAATGGGCTGTTACGCCCCTTTTTCCCCCCAGTTTTTAAATATTCAAAAATCTGTATCTCGTTAACCGTTCCCCAGTTTTTCGTCAAACAACTTTTTACCGTCTTAGAAAAATCAGTTCTACAACATATCAAAAAATGTTTTTCCTCCGGAGCCTGACTTTAAGACTCCTCGATACGCCACTGGGAAAGAAAATTATAAATTGGGTATACGATGTAATAGGATTGGTACTGTGACAAGAAACTTTGGAAATGGATAGCCACACAAGAATAGATAATGCGATTAAAATCTGGGAATATAGACAACCATGGTATAAGGGACACTGACTAGATTGGGTAAATTGACGACTAGTTTACAGTTGACTATAACCTTGGTAGACAACTCGATAGAATAGACAATTAGGCCTACAAACTTCATTTCATGAACTATGTTAGCAAAATTTACACATATATGGGTTTTAAAACATGTACTGCAACTTACCACAGTTTAGGCACCTAATTAATTATTGTTCATTAACAGAATATCTTACCATTTCAGTGAAACAAAAATGATTGTATATGTTAACCTCTGACCCTGCAGCATCTAACAAAAACTCAAGAGTCACAAGTTTAGCTTAGCCTAATTATCAGAAAAATGCAATAAGATTAACAAAATATTGTTTATCATCCCCACCCCTCTTCCCATATCCTGACTAAACCAGACACTGAAACAGGTTTTCAATCCTCTGTCATCTCTCCTGTTTCCATATCCAACCTTATTAACCTTATATTAACAACAACAAAAAAAAGAAGATGTTTAGAAGATTATAAATTGGTTACCAAATTTAATTCTTATACATATGGTTATGATGTTCATAATACAAAAATCATAGAATTATAATAGATACTCTGATTATAATTAGCATAATATAATATTGTATAAAATAATGTAAAAAAATTAGTGAATGTGCTTCAAAATGATGAGGAAATATGAGTGAAATAAGATTTGATTTATATTTGGTTGAAAATTCACGCAAGAAATTATGACTGTTGTAAACAACATTATATATCATCATCTTTAAAAATTTACAAATTGCTTTACAATTCCTTGCACCCAGTGAAACAGCACTGACTTAAATCTGAAACAGTAAAACCAGCCTTAACAATTTTTTCTTTCCTTTGCATTGTTTATGAATGGCTGGTTTTGAATATTGCATGAAAGCGTGCTAATCTTACACGAATGCGCATTAACACGGACGCACTGTAGCAGAAGATGCATGCTAAATTTGCCTTAACACGGGATGTTGTATTACATTTTTTCTCATGTGAATTTGGTACAAGACATTTAATTGGCCAATTAAAAGTATCAAGTCCTGTCAGCATTAGACAACGCGATGCTGTCAGTTGATAGTCAGTGGCTATCTGAACGAATTGTCATTAAAATCTATAGGTGGCGAGCATGTTGCGTATCCATTGAATTGCATCAACCATCGGGTGCAGTGATGAACTGGCTTCTACAGACTTCCAAAATCCATAAAATTGATTACCAACCAATTTTAGGATCTTTGAAAGGAATTAATATGAATCTATTAACTGCCAAGTATATTATCGTTCTAATTTTCAAACGAAACTAACTTAATTAAATATACAAAGTAAGCAATTAAAATATAAAATTTAACTTTATTAAATCAAAATTTATAGTATTTTCTTATCCTAGTGGGAAACTGTTTGTTTATCAACACAATCCTGATAAAATCATTTTCATAACATAAAGAATTTTACAAACTTGTTCAATAAAAATAGTACAAACATTTAAGGCTTAAAATATATATATATACCTCATATGGAACAGTGGTTTGCATTAATGGGTCTAAGCTCCACCAATTACATCAATCCATATACATCACATGACAATGAATATTCACAATTTCATGATGACCATCTGAAAATTGAATCTTTGTTTTTTTTTTTTTTGGTTGTTCAAATTAATTCACTAAAATCCTGTTTTGTACTCCTTTAATGAACATATGAATTCAATTCAACATTATTTCAATAAAATATTCCATTTTACTCATTATTAAACAGGAATTATACAGAATTTACACATTACATTCAACTCTGGTACGAAACAAATGGAAACACAGTGAGGCAACAGGCATATATCCTTATTATCCACTTCTAAATAGCCTTCTTCTAGTACATCACTATTTCTATGTTAGATTTATGAATGAGTTTATTACTTACAATTTAACCTTTGGATAAAGTAATGTCTTAATTTACACACTTGGGATTTTATATTTAGAAATCTATAATCAATATATTTTAGACATTTACTTGGTTACACTTGGAGCTGTCAATCAGTCCGTCGCTTGGCAATCAATCATTTTTTTGACTTCTGGATGGATCTACACAATGCATACAATTTGGATCAGAATTTTCATCCACAAATCTTGGCCAGAAAACCATCCGTTGTGAAATGGGTCACGTGGCTCATAAGGACATACAAGACATGATCTTGATGACGAGGGATTAATGGTGAGAAAGCAAAAGGTTAAAATCATCTTGATCTCATGCAATTACTGATGATACATCCCAAAGCTGTAGAAATAAAACATATTAAATATATCTTAAAAAACAGTTTTTAAGCTCAATACCTTGTAGGAAGGCCTACCTGATTCTATTATAAAAAAACCTATTGAAACATGCATTTGCTGTCTGCTATTACACAAATATTAAGTATAATAATTGAATTACAATAAAGAATTATAAAAATATTAATAACAAAATGATAAATAAATAATAAAGGTAATAAATTCTATTAAATAAATAGTAATAAAAGACAGTATGAATCAAACTCTGAAGAAAATTTGTTGTGATTAATTGAAGACTACTAAAATAATATTAAAAAATAATTCTTAAATTGACAAAAAGTTACACAAAAATTTAAGCTAACCTTTATTACTCTATCTGTTCCACAGGTAACCATTTGACCTTTGACATCATCTAGGTGCATGGATATTACTGAATGTTTGGCATCATGGAAGCTTGCAAGTGGAGCTCGACTGTAACGAAGACAGTATACAAAATTAATGAGGGCAGCACACACAGTAAACATGGAATGAAGGAAGCATTTTGTTTTTTTGTTGTTCATTTATTTTGTATATAATCAAGAAAAAGACAAAACAAATGGAATGAAAAAAAAAATGTTTTACTTTCCATCAGATTCATTCCTTTATATTTAATTTATTTTGTAGGATTCATATAGTGCACAAAAAAACCACTCAAGAATACAGAATCAATCATACGCAACGTGTAACCACGACAGACCGACTCAAATTCTACGAAATCAAGGGTCAGCATATTAGGTTTCTTTTTTTTTGTTTTGACAATGAACAATATTTTTTTTATGAGCAAATAAGGCTGGAATAGCCTTGGCGAGGCTAGGGGGCCAAGGCTAGCCCATTTTGCTGAATGGTACATGATTCCAATACAAAATTGTTGTATTATTTGTGTATTTTCTAATTTTAATGCGTAAACACATGTTTGGTTGTAAACAAAAAAAAAGTTCTACCGACCTATCCATTTTTTGAATTTTCCCAAAACATGGCCAACAATTTTTTTTTTGGCTTAACAAAAAAAATGCCTTCTGAATCATTCCTCTCATCAGTTTCCAAGCCCCCACACCTTACACGCTCCACCACATGCTTTCATTTAACATGTTGTATATTTGATACTTTTGTAATTGTTACATTAGACAGATTAAAAGATAGGTTGACTGATTTGAGTTATGGTGGGTGTCACATTAGAACTTTATAAGATCTGTCATGCATGTTTACATAGTACTATATAATGCTACTCCACTATATAGTGAATAACAAGTTCTTTGCTCAATAACATAAGGTTGTTGCATTGTTGCTAAATTTACACAGTTGGTAGAACCATCATATAGTGGTTTTAATTCAGTTATAAACTGAGGAGTGGGGCAAGTTAGGATAGAAACTCCGACAAGGCTCGCAGCTGAACCGTGGTGGAGCTCGTCAATGTTAACCTACAGTACAGAGTGGACACTGCGAGTATTTGAACAATTATTGTTATAATTGGAAGTATGTTATGTCTATGTCTATTTAAAAGTTGATTATAATCTGAAAACTATTAAATGTTAATGCATGGATACTTGGATTATGATATGAATACTGTTAAATGTTAATGCATAAACATTAATAACATGGCTAGATTGTTTATAAATCATCCTAGTTTTTATGAATATTTTGCTTTAATGCAGTATTACCTAACTTTCCATTTGGAGCTACTGAGCTATTTAGAATTATATGGAACTTTGAAGCAGAAGCTATAAAGGATGATGTGTACGGTAAATCAAAGCTCCCTATAACAGTCGTCAAGAACTAAAAGCTGTTATTGATAGCAGATATTCAACACATTATTGAAACAGTTCCGTTTACGTGGGAACACAGCGATTACAATAAGGACGTATAGTAACATGAGAACATTTGTTTACTATAATTCAAACAATGATACTATACTACATTAATTATACTGGTAGTTATTGAGATAAAGATAATAAATTCATTCAGATTTTGGTAACAATATAAATAATTAATTAATTATTATAATTGTTAAGAAATGTTATCGAGATAGATTTTATGGACATATATACATCATTGCTAATTGAATGATCCATGTGTTATTATATTCTATGTTTATATCATTTGAATTGTTTTTCTTTGTTAAACAGATATCTGATTATTTTAAAAGAATTAAATATTTATTTATTGTTGAAGTTAAAACTTTGGGATTCATTTCTTGTGTACTGCATTGGACAGATATTAGACTTTCGATCTCTTCTTCGTCTATGACTGTCATATCTGTGACTTCATAGATGACAGTTGTAGTCTCACTTTCTTTTCTTTCGCATCAGCAGCAAGTCACCAATAACAGGATGGAAAGATGCTTTAGTCTCCCAATGGGGTCATGTGTCTATGCTCTATTATACTGCCTTACTGTACCGGTATTATGTTTCCACCTTGGGGACTTGGTTATCAGGAAATGTGTGGTGTTGTTTACTCTAATGACAGGTCTTACATTTATTTCTATCTTTAGCTCATGACTCATCCCATCAATAATCCAAACCGGATTTAATAAATAATAAATAATAATAATGCACTTACTCGATCTTATATGGTTAACTGTTATACGATAACATACTGTAGACACATACATTAAGTGCCTTTAAGAGGCTTTAGGCAGTGGAGTGTTTTTAAGCATGAACATAAATTTGGCTGTCACAGGAATTGGACCCAGGATCGTGGGATTAGAAGGCAAGCATTTTAATGACTAAAATTTATTTGATAAATATCATCTTGGTGCTAAACGGTACCTTTGTGGTGTACTGCAAGCTTATAACACAGTATCCTGTATTATTATATAACAATAACATTCAAATAAAAGGAAATTTTAAACCAATGACATTATAAACTATTGAAAATGGTAAGTTAACCTACTCTTCTTCTGTGATTTCGCTGTAACAATCACGGCAAACCCGCACTTCAAATTCAAATCCCAGAATCGGTAAAGTGGACCGATCTGAACTGCACTTATCGCAAATTGCTTTTCCACATTTTCTACAATGATGCTGAAAAGTAATTATTAATATATTCCTTTGTCAACTCAAAAAAAATATAAAAAATTAAACTTAATAATGTTAAATTTAAAATGTGATGATGTGGTTTGGATGTGTGATGTTTAGGGCGCTGCAGCTGTTCTTGTTTGCTTATTTGTATTTGTATATATGCAGGTGTTCTGTATATGCAAATACACAGATGTTCGCTTTTCAGGCTCTTGCAACGAGTTTTCATTTGTTCTATTGCAAGTCCAGCATACATTATTGGCAATATGCAGTTCTGAAGTTGATGAATAAACTTAAATGTTGCATTAACATCAGTGCCCTCAACATCAAACATGAAATTGCTTCATCACATAAAATTCACTTGTGATCACCACCTCTCCCTCATTATTAAAGTGTTTCTTATTGTCCAAAAGAACAATTATTAGAGTAAACAATTTATTCACAATACTTTGTCGATAAAAATATGGTCAATTATTCCCCATATTCAGATAATAAAATGTCTAAATATTGTTGAAATTATAATCTTTTAGATTGTGGTTTTCATGTACTAGTTAACCGGATTTATTTACACACCTACTACACAAAAATAGGTAATATAACCAACGCTTGTAGACAATGCCCACATAAAAGTAAAACAAACAAAAGCAGGATATCCTTCTTAACTCAGATAATGTCATCAACTCAGGTTTTCAAGGATAATGTAAATTAGTTTTCTTTTGTTAAACTATTATTCAATGTATGTCAACTGCTGAAGGCTGATAATTTGTAGTTTTATTGTATGTGCATATCTGTTTTGTATCTCATACTTACAATTATATTTATTATAGAACTTTAAATTAGTTCAGCATAAAGCACCTTGTTCCCTATATATTATGTACATATGAGTAAAAGACAATAAAGAATTATCTTATTGTATACTAGACACAATGACTGTAATTATTTTGATTGTGTTATTATTTAATACGCTGTTGAGGAACAGAAGGTCCACATGCCTTCCTTACTTTACTAATTTCATTACCTAATGACATTTGGAAATACCTCCCACATTCTGGGCCCCTGATTTTTGATACCCTGAATAGGCCCCTTGAGAGATTCAAGATAATAATGTGTTTAGACAAAACCTCAATCAATTTACATCTCATTTACTGTAAAACTCTGGTTCTCAAACTACAGGTCGAGACCAAAATTGGGTCGTTAAATAAAAATGTTGGGTTTTATTACAATTGGCTGTGAAGGTATTGCTTTTTAAATGACATTTAAACATTTTATTTTTATTTAGCTTACCAATTAACGATCCATTTTGAGTATCTGCCTTTTATTGTCCTGGAAAGTGGGTCGTGGCAAATTACCTGGACATTTGGGTTGTCTACCAAAAGGTTTGAGAGCCGCTGCTTTTTTCAAAATAATTAGATTTATTTGAAAAAAAAAAATGAGCGTTAATAGTTTATTAGCTTAAACACAGACAGAGTAGTAAGGCTGTCAATTTACCTGTCTTACACCAAGTTCCTTCTTATTCCACATTTCCTTAAAATTCCAGAAAAACGGTTGAGCACACTTCTCACAAATGTCATTCTCTACCCATTCGGGTGTCTAACAAGTGAAAAAAAAATAGAAAATAAAGAAAAATCTAGAGGGCTGAAATGCAAGTAGACAATAGTGCACTGTCTTTTGGGTAAGACGTTAATACCATTTGTGCCATGTCTAAGTTAAAGTATGAAGTGCACTCTTTGAACAAAGAAGGACTCCAATGAAAATAATTCTGGACTTCTGTGCAGTGGTGGCTCAAAAAATTTGACAACAGGGGGTCCAACATGTCCAACAGGGGTTCTGAACCAAGGAGTCAACTAGAGCCTTAGTCTAGACCCCAGAATAAAAATTAGACCTTACACTGACAGAGCAAATTATTTTTGGCCCGACAGGAGACACTCTGACAACATAAAAAATTTTTTAAAAATGCCACCATTTGTATTACCTCTTGCCTTTTAGCCTCCATATTCCAGACGACAATTCGTTGATCATCTCCACTTGATAGTAGTTGATTACTGCGGCGTGAGTAGCACAAACCTTCAACCTTTCCACTAAAAAAATCATTTAAGTTATTATTCAATCAGTTGAAGAATCTGTAAGGTGTATTTCCTACAGACATTAATTGCTGTAGAAGAGTTCTAAAAAGCATACTACAATTAAAATCTTCTGCTTTTATACATTGTGAAAGAATTATCCATTATACTAATACTTTTCAAAAGTTTTTCAATATTAAACTATGTTTTTATAAAGCCATAAAATTGCTACATGCTATTTCTGACAGCTGTTGGCAATATTAACTGGTCGGGGACACGTCTTTATTGGACAACATCTAGGTAGTGTAAAGATTGCAGTGAAACAATTATAGCAATAATGTAGCAATTTAATGGAAACAACAGGAGGTAGGTAATTCTGATTTATTACAAACTCAAGTTAACAAAACAGAATGAAAAACAAAATAAACCAATGGGTAAATTAATTTTAAAGCAAAATTAAGTGAAATCATAATATAAAATATACTCACGTGTGTCCTTGTAGTTCATAAGCAGTACCTTGATTACCCCCAATGTCCCACACAATGATGGACTGGTCAAAGCTACCGGAGAACAGAAGTCGTCTCTGAGGATCCCATGATAAAGAGCGTATACTCCCTATTATGTAGCCAATGAGAAAAGCATATGTGGCAAATACAAGCCAAACCAGTCTCTGGTCGCAAAAATCAAGTTTTAGTTATTAATACATAATAAGCTATAAGCTATAAAATGGTAAAAAAATCATTTAAATCTGACATTTCCTTATGAAGTTACAAGCATTTAAATATAGGGCTGTTTAAAGAACTATATTTGTGAAATCAGCCTTAAAGTTTAGGATTTTAGGCATTTCTCAAGCAGAGACCATCACCAAATTATTAAAAATTGTTGTTTTAACATTGAAAATGGGGAAAATAACAGCATAGTATGATGTATAGTTATATAAAGGTTAGTTTAGTGCAATAAAATAGATTTCAAATATTTTGACATTCCAGCATGTTTTGGTCATTATCTCTGAAACATGATTTGCGACGAGTGACTGGTTTGGCTCGTCTTTGCCACATACGTTTAAAAGAATTTAGCTCTTTAATTGAAAAGGAACATACACAGTACATTATCATAAACTGGCAACATATAATAATATACCACATCAGTAATTAGTAACAATAATATTAATAAAACAATAACAATAATAGCAATACTAATATTTTTATAATATTAATATATTAAAAATAATGAAAATTACCATTTTAAGGACTATTATAAACTTACAACATAAAATATACTATAACAATAATAATAATAATATTTTTCATATTAATAATATTAAAAATAATTACAACATTTTTTTTACCACCTTAAAGACTGAAAAAAAAAGAAATATACAAAAACAAAGCTACTGATAAAGATTGATTGATTTCAGTCACTACAGACAAAAAGGTTTTCTAAAATCTAACATTCATGCATAACATTTTACATTTCATATTGATAGATTAGGTAAAAGACTGATTCGATGCCAATTCAACAATAATCAATAATAATAAAAATAAATAATTCACTTACCGGAATGACCTTTAAGAGTTGTGATGACCTGGTGGTCATTGTCCTCAACTTTAATGACTGTTATATTGCCAGAATAGTCACCAACAAATGCATGTCTAGAGTCTGAATCAAATCTATAGAAGTGTTAAGGAAGCTTAAAAAGCATGTACATACGGCAGGTAGAGAGAGAGGGTTTCAGGGCTACGAAGAGCAGTTGTGTTGGAAGGGGGGGGCAGCCACTCCTCACCCAGGGTCGGTTGGTAGAACCAAGTCTTCTCGGATAAGGACTTAAAATGGAGGCCCACAGTATACATCTGGCTCATGTGCACTTTAAAGAACACATTGCATCTTTCGGAAGAGTAGTGGGTTACCCTGATGTTATGGTTCATTTCAGCCCCTGTCATGGCATGATGTGGACCTTAAGCACGTCTTTACGGCTGCTAGGTAGTCACAGACCACGCCCCCTACTGAGAACAGGTGGGCAATGGATGACAGGGCTGCTGAAAGCATGTGGGGTCAGGAGCGACAGGCTGCAGAGTGGGCATAGCATTAACTTGCTCCAGGAAACATGTTAAAACAGGATCATGAACTTTTCTATTTCTTAAAACACACCAAACAGAAACTCCTATTTTCTGCGCTGATCATCAAGATAAACCATTTGTGTTCTTATTAAACAATTCTAGTTTCAGTTTTTAATCGTCTTGTTTCAGTATCTATATCATATGCTCTATAATTTCTGTGTTATGCTATTAAACTTTTGAACAAACAAGTTATTATATGAATTACTTTCAATGTGAATTCAATTAAAAATTAGAATATTTTCTTGGCCAATAAACAGACAAAAACACAATTCTTTGCATACACCTGAGTCGCTATTAAGGGTTTTATAGTAATAATTTTAAGGTGTATCAATCAGACATCTTCCTGGAAAAATAAGATATGAACTTGCGGACTTTACCTGGTAAGTTAAGAATCAATATCTTTTGTTAATTAATAATAAGCTCTGTGGCAGTAAATATTAATCTATGAATAGCCTGCTATTCAGTTTAGATGATAGAAATATCCAATCTTAATCAATTATTTGTCACGCCACATTACATTCTGTACCTTATGAATTATTTAATGCAACTCATCTAATAAAATTAGATGAGTTGAAATAAAATACTTTTAAAATGTTTTCTGTATTTGAAATTTTAAAAACACAAAGCAAAACATTTTATACTAACACCGGGGTACCTGTGGTAATGATGGTGACACCATCTCAACATCAGGGGTGCGCAACTTTTTGCCCTTCACGTCTAGTCATACAATTTTTATAGTAGTGTTTTTAAGTGGTTTAAAACCACCTTGAAATTGCTTTTATTGTGGAAGGCATTATAAAAATGCTTGACTATTGACAATTTTTTAGATATATGACTGTTTTTTTTAATTTAATACTCATTCATTTTCAGAAAATAATACATCAATGAAAGAACCAGTAACAAAAGAAATCAAACATTACCATTTGAATTAAAAAACATAAATCGAAATCAATTTAAAAACAATTGGAAAAAAATGGCACATCGAAAATTTACCAAGAACAAGAAAAACAGGAAAGGACACAAAAAACTAAATAAAAATTAAATATTTGAGGGAAAACAAGACACAGATAAAGAGAAATGAGAAGATGTTCACAAGCAGACAGTACACCAAAAGGCAACTTTAAAAAAATCAAAGGAGGGGAAGAAAACAAGAAAAAGGGAAACAGAAATGAGGCTCACAAGTACAAGAGGACAGAACATCAAAAAGAGGGCATGGGAGGAAAAGGATGACCCTCTCTACCTGCACTTTTGTCTCCTGAAGGGTCCATATACTGTATTTTTTTTGCTGGTGAATAAACACCTAAAAATTTAATATTATCATCAAAAATAATAAAAATAAAAATATGAACAACAATAAAATGTACCAATAACAACAGTAAAAATATATGTCATAATATTTCAGGTGCGTCATGGTGCGTCATGCCAACAAGGCCTCTATTCGTTTAACATTGAAACAATGAATTGTGGAAGTGGTTTGGTGCAGTGGGAACAGTTTGTTCTCCCAACAGAAAATTGAAATGGTGCATCTTGGCGAGTCGAATGGCTGAGCGATTAAAGCAGGGGCGCAACAACCTACAGAAGCCATAATATCGGCACTGGTTTGACCAACCTATGGTTCTGGTGGTGAAACAAGCCATTTCAGAAAAGGACTATAAACCATAGGCCCAGTGTACATAATTTGGCTACTGTACATCTTTCAAGATGATAAGGGGGCTACCCAGGTGTACTGGTCCATACGGCCCATGTTATGGACAGACGAGAGTAGCTAGTATCGGTTTACCAGGTAGCTCAGACATAAAGAGACCCATAAGGGAGAAGCAAGTTACTGCACAAGCTAGTCCACACCTTGTATGTTGTTATTGTTATTATTATTATTATTATTATTATTATTATTATTATTATTGTGGTAATAATGTTGTTTGTACTGTTCTTTGATTTTATTAAAGAGGGCCCCTGAATATCAGTTAACCTACTGGGCTAAACTGGAAGGGTTACCCTCTTTAAAGATGGTTGAAATAAAAAAAAATTATAAAAAAAAAAATGAGGGCTTTGAGACTTTATAAGGTGCTATATCTCATTATATTATATATTAAGTTGGAGAAAAAAAACATATTTTGTTAGTTTCAAATAGAAGTTAGCAATCCAAATGTTGAATTTAATTGTTCAATATTTTCTTTTCAACAAATATAAAATATTCTCTTATCTAAGAATTGTTCAACATTTAACAAATATCTAAAAGGCATGGCATAAATTACTGTAATATTATTAAGCTGTATCTTAATTGATTATACTTTCATGAACACAATTTTAAAGTAAAAGGAATAAAAATATTTCAACTTGTTCTGTGCTTGGGTTAGGCAATGATCACTGCTGCTTGTGGGTTGTGAGGTGCCTAAATATGTGGAGTGCAGCGCTTCGTATCTGCAAAGAAAGGCGCTTTACAAATGTTCTGATTGGATTGGATTTAAAAATAGGATACTCCAGTGATGTGCACCAGGCTCCAAATTGATACCCTCCTAGTCTTCGTCCAGACTCTGCACAATGCCACTGCAAGTACTTATCTCTACCAACACTTAGAACGAGTTCTGAGGTCACGGAAAAGACCACTGCTGTCACACGACTTTGATGAGCTGAGGAGAGAAAGAATGTAAGATTAAATTTTATAATCCACATAATTCTTTTTTTGAAAATTATATTGGTATAACACAGAATGTTCAACTCTCTTTTGTATGCCACTGCCATGTCACATATCATGTTTGACTGTTTGACTTTTATGCCACAAAACAAGGATATTAATAATAATTTGTACAGTACACAGCCATGATTGTTGTAAGTTTCATTTCCAGCTTATCACTACAACCAAGAATTCCATGAACCAGAAGAAATAAGTTGAATAGCTTTTCATCCACTAAACACATTTTTTCCCTGATGCATTCAGACACAGTAATTCAGAATTGTCTTGTTTCTGTGATTTCAGTAATAGTGGTAGTAATATTAGGTAATAAAATTTTAATCATGTATGCTTTGTACTTAATTGATTTAAAATAAAACTGATGCGGTAGATTCAATAATGAGATTATCTTTAAAAACATCAGATTGATGGTTCACACTGCTGCCTCCCAATCCCAAGATCATGGGTTCAAATCCTGATAAAGCTCTGTCCAGATTATTACATATTCCCAAATATGGTCATGATGTGCCTATATATGGTCATGTTGTGATGTCATCATGACTATATTTAGGCAGGTCATAAGTTGTCGTCAAATAAAATTTGATAGCCTGGACAGGACTAAAAGAAATCCTCCACTCCACTTGCCTTAATTAAAATCAATACAATTTATAACAAATATATAAACCATTGAATGTGTGGCTATTATATACAATAATATATAGACTATTATAATTTTAGTGCGGATAGTTGAGTTATACATTAGATGTACCATTGTTTACATAACCTTCGGTAATTAAATCAATCATTAACAATAATAAACCATGGTCAGCGTTATTACTAAAGTGCTTCTTTTTTTTCTTGAATTTGGGTCCAAATGCTTATGTGTATTGTATTGGCTCAGTTGAAGAATAAGGTACACATTTGGGAGTGGAGTTGACTTGGTGGTTAGATGCTTGCTTTCTAATCCCAGGGTCCTGGGTTCAATTCCTGTCATGGTAAACAAGATTTTTTCTCACGACCAAAACACCTCCATTCCCTAAGCCTCAAAATAAGACTAGGTCTATGTAAACCATCTTGTGTGTATTTTTATCTTATGACGGGACTGCCATTTGAAGTGTAATTAAGTTCATTGGTTGGCGTATCCCTGGCCTTTAAAGCCACAAAAAATTAAAAACATTTATACTTCTGGGTGGAGAGAAACATTTGCTCATAAACTGAGTGATGAGCTCAGACCTGGAAAAAGTTACAGTATTTTCATCCATGAACCACCTTCAGAACCAAATGCTGTCTGTTCACTATAATGATAGTCTGAATCAAAAACATGCATCCGTATGGCTGCCATTCTTTGATTAAAATATCACGTTTGCTTTTCTTCTATTATTAATAAAGATATTAATATTTATTGGACACACTACTCCAAACATGCTGCACTGACCGACTAAATCTTAATGATTCTGGTGATAAACGATGGATGACTTACCTAAGTAATCTCTTCGGAAGATGAGTCTGTTGTAGTCATCAGAGAGTGAGAATTCTGAAATGGTGCCATTATCTAATCCTACAAAGAGCTTCAGTGTTTCTTTGTTAAAATCCATTGTGGAGCAACTTGCTGAAAGTCAATGTTATAAATCAAAACATTTCAATCATTAGACCCCAAAAATATGTGTGTTCCCCCACCCCCATGTTGGCATTTATATTTGTGTTGGGGGGGGGATTCTTTTTAAAGGCCTTCCCCCCAACTGAAATTACAAATTTGAGAAAGATCACTTCCGAAAAAATTACATTTGACCACAATTGGACCATAATAAGTGCACACGTAAGATTGTAAAAATAGAAGGCATAATTTTGGGAACCCAGCACTCTAGGCCTTCTTGGTTTACTGTACTTCAATAAACTGAATTAGTCACAAGGATGACGTCATCACATTTAGACCTCGTGGGTATTAAATTGTTTACATCACTAAAATCCTATCCTATGCAATTGTCTAAAAATGAACTTAGCATAGAAGATAGTTTTTATAACAACGTATACATTTTGAATGATTCATAGATTCATGAGATTAAGGATGACTTGATTGACTATCTAGTCTAGGGCTAGGCTGGTATTCATCATACGATGAGGCTATACAAAAATGTTCAAGTTTTCAATTTGTTTCTTTCACTCCATTTCAAATCAAAGGCTTTTCGATAAGTTAGTTTACAATAATATGTACAAATAAACAAGTTTGAGGAAATATATTCGAGCGGACGTTATCATTGTGTGAAAAAAACTGCCACCTAGCGGGTTGATTAGCAGCTTTGTTTTGGTGACTAATTCAATCTACTGTATTAAATAGAGGGCGTGATTGCATTGAATATTATAAATAATGAATAAATTCATTGGATCCAGTAATAAGTTAATATATGGTTTTTTTTATGATGATCCAGAAATCAATTGCAAGTAAGGATGGATAAAAGAATCATACTTATTTATGATTAACATAAATAATCACAAACTGAAAGAACTAAAATTAGGTTGGCAGTTCACACCACATAGGGGCCTAACGTAGACCTTTATACCAAAGATCTTATAAACACAAGATAGTGTTCTCCGCGACATCCGCGTGCAAATTCTGCAATAATGCAGTGTACGGCGCCCTCTTGCAAAAATGACAACTTTTTTACTTTAACTATGGCCTACACTGTGGGAATTTACCTTTAATGCATAACAAATAGAAGCGTCGATTTGCAATTAAGGAACAATTGTACTTGGTAACAAACTTTGGTGTAACACGAAAACCTTATCTCAGATTTATGGCAACAACTAGGACACTTTCTGCTGCCCAATCGACGCTTCTATTTGTTACGCGTAAATTGCGGAGAACGCTATCTTGTGTTTAAAGGATCATTGCTTTATACTTACAAGGCATTGTGTGACAAATACTTGGCCAATACTGTCCTGAGTCTCTTTTCAACCAAACACGCAACGTTCTGAAAAGATTAGAAAAGCATTATGAAATTGGAATAAGAGTTTAGGCCGTAAGTAGGCCTAAGCTTGGGTGACAGACGATCGGGTCCAATTCCAGACAATTGGAACAAACTAGAGAAAAACGCCATGACGGTCATGTCCCCCTAGTGTGGACTATCAGGCCCACTTTCATCCTGACTCAATATTGCGGACCAGCGTAGACTAGCCTAAGGACCTAGGCCTTTCTTTATTATTATTATCTTTTGATATTATTCACCACTCTAGAGGCCTGTAATTGTACAGCAGGGTAGGTAGGCCTAGACTAACCTAGCTACTGTAAGCCTAGCCTATAATACTTCTTGGATAGTGTAACATTGATATTATTTAAGTATTGCACCTGCACATACTGTATCTGGTTAAAATCTAGTTCTTCTACTAGTCATGTATCAGTCATGCATCAATCACGCATTTTCGTGCGGGCGTTTACATTTGCCACAACCAATTGTAGGTGAGGCGCATATTATAAAATATTGTTATTAACCAATTATAGTACTACTATAGTTGAACAACAGTGATGAGCCAATGAGAATGAATTTAGGGTTCGATGAGAATGAATTACAGTACTTCTTTACTTTTTTTATGTAAACAGTGTAGTTGATTTTGGATTTTGTTTAGGCTGGACGTGTAATTCCGACCCTCTTATATTTCTGAAAAGATCTTCAACAAGTTATATTTTGCTTCATGTTACTTCATTGATGTCCTGTTGTATTACTTTGCTGATGGAGGTACAGTAATAGTGTGTTGTATAATAGGCCTAGCCTAATTTACCCATCAACATTCATCCTTGAACATTATTCATCACAATTCAAAAACTGGACCAGCAGTATTTACTTCCAGTAATAATCTGGACGAACCTGATGTTACCCTATACGAATCAGGGCTAAAGCTACGTTCACATCAAGCCCGGATTCCGGTCCGGGTCCGGAGAAAAAATCGTGAAAAATAGATTCAGTGGTAAAGAATAGGACCATTCACATCAAATTCATACAATTTTCAATCCGGACTTCGGATCTGGACCGATGGATCTGAGAGCCATTTGTATCCTGAAATCGTACGTTTTTTTCTTGGACCAATCAGCAACAAGCTTGGTTGGTTTGAACCAATCGAAGCATACATACTTAACCCGAACAACTGTGTTCCGTGCACAATGTGAATGCAGCGTTCAAAAAACGTAGCAACTCACAATTTTTTGTCCGGGCTTGATGTGAATGTAGCTTTATGTAGCAGCAGTGAAGGCCGGAAGCTGATTACATACCGTAAAACCTCAAATTGAAGCTCTGGGTTTCTTCTTTTTTTTTTTTACAAACTTTGGATGGGCTTCTTTTCGAGATGGGCTATTTTTCGAGATGGGCTTCTTTTCGAGACTACTTTTGCAAAGTAAAGAGGGGATGGGGCTTCTTTTCAAAATGAATGAAACATCAATCTGTATTTTATGGAATGTATTTTAACTGACATTAATGTATGGAATGTATTTTAACTGACATTAAATCTCCTAAACTAATGTATAAACGAAGATTTTTTATAATTTATTCTGTTTTCTGACATTCATACACACAGTGTTTGAACTGTACTACCTCGAAAAGAAGCCCATTTTCAAGAGGGGCTTCTTTTCGAGGCTAATTTTGCTAATTAAAGAGGGGGCTTCAATTCGAGAGAGACTTCATCTTGAGATTAAGCCCACGGCACCGGGCTTCAATTTGAGGTTTTAAGGTATTCAACCTCATTATGTCTGGAGCATCAAACATTTTTACATTTCTTCATCATCATCATAATCCACTTTTTAACATACCAACACACATTTTTATTGATTGAGGTCCATCCATCCTCCAAGCATGATTAGAAAACTGTACAATTTCTTAGGGCCCAACTGAACGGTGGTATCATTATTAGCCAGTCTGGGGAGTGCCTATCGGCAGAGGTGGAGACCTCTCGCTCCCTGGGCAGCGCTCTCAAACTAGGACTAGCCTAGGCCCTACCCAACAGGTCCTAGGGCCTGGCCTATACCCATTTTTGTTGGCTCTCTCCTTACTATTTTATTCTATGATGATGGCTAGCGGCTAGCCTACCTGTCTTCCGATACGCTAATAACGCCATCTTCTTTAGGAATAATCACTGCTTTTGTCACAACGGCTCCACATCCTTCAAGTTTATTAAGTAAAACTGGTCGCCGAGTTTTTGTTTTCGTTCTAATTTCTGCAGCCATGATTTATTTCACAGGCCTAACATTCGAAATTCTTGTCTTCTTCCTGTACTCCAATCAACTCACTGTTGTAGCGGCTTAGTCCGTACGAATCTACAGTGTGAGAAATGAAATTTTATAAAGTGACGATGACGATACCTAAACAAAGTCATGTGATTAAAGATTGATGAAAATTGATGAAAGAAGTGAGCCCTCAATACTTTTCACTACTGTTTCAATTACTCAATAGATTTAATATTTGTCATGTATACATGTACAATGCACAAACAATGAAATTCGGTCTGGCTCCCTAACAAAAAAAAACAAACATAAAATACGAAAATTCAAACTAATTTTTTTAGATTCTTTCTTTGGTACTTTTTATTTCTTTTTATTGGGTTACCCAATAAAAATTAAAAAACACACACACACACACACCCCCAAAAAATAGCAGCATAATGATGAAATAATATATAATAATAATAATAATAATAATAATAATAATAATAATAATAATAATAATAATAATAATATTAATAATAATAATAATACAGTAATAATATATAATAATAATAATAATAATTACAATAACGACTTCCCGACTGCCTAAACAGGGAAATACTTTATGTTTGGAAAGTTGGACTTGCTGCTGATTGGTAGATATAATAATAATAATAATAATAATAATAATAATAATAATAATAATAATAACAATAATAATAATAATAATAATAATAATAATAATAATAATAATAATAATAATAATAATAATAACAATAATAATAATAATAATACAAACACAAACAATGAAATTCGGTCTGGTTCCCTAACAAAAAAACAAACATAAAATACGAAAATTCAAACTACCTTTCTTACATTCTTTCTTTGGTACTTTTTATTTCTTTTTACTGGGTTACCCAATAAAAAAACAAAAAACACACACACACACCCAAAAAAAAAAGCAGCATAATGATGAAATAATATATAATAATAATAACAATAATAATAATATTAATAATAATAATAATAATAATTATAATAACAATAAAAAAAATTAATAATAATAATAATAATAAATAATATTTCTTGAATTTTTGCATGGCGAGTATCAATTACAATAACAATCATAACAATTTTGGTACATGTGCAAAAATATTAAATAATAAATTCCCCTGATGACGGTCAGAGCAATCGTACTAAAACATGACAACCAACCAGTGGCTTTAGCTCATAAACCATATTTTTACACATGGTGCATCAAATTTTTATGATTTTTTTATGTTAATATAAAAAACAAGATTTATAAAGTGCAAGAAACAGGGTTTCAAGTAGATTTTGCTCTGAAATTGAAAATTATAATAATTACTGTACAATTAAAAGAATTTTAAAAACTTCAAAACAACAAAGATCAATATAGAACAAGTTTTTTCTCGGCCTGGTCAAGGTACTATTTTTGGCCCTACCTAATAGCAACTTCCCAAATAATGGCCTACCAATAAATAGACTGCTGGTTAAAACCCCATATTTAAATTTCTTTAATACATTTAATTTTAGGCACATTGTACAGTGTGACATTTTTAAACGTTTATGTTAGTGGTGTTTTTTTCCCAGTGACTGGGAACTGAAAGGCTGTCTTCCGGTTGGCCATCGTTTCCCTCCAGTTAAAGACCAATTTTCCGACGAGGATTTTTTTTTTTTTGGTCTTTAGTAGTAGCTTTGGTCTCTGATTATTAGAATAATAAATATAAAAGACATTGGAACCAAAGAACTATAGGGCCTACTGGCAGACATAAAATTATTGACTATTATTATGATCCATAAATTTCTTGATTTATAGATTTCTTTCAGTTTTGTAAAGGCTGCTCCTATTATCAGAATTTTTTTTTCTTTATATAAATATAGTACAGTACAGTAAAAAATGATACCATGTAGCAATATGTGACGTCACCATTAAATGGCCAAAATTTCGCCGACCTGTAGGTGGCAGCAGAATTCATTTTTTCATCCTTTTTAATAGCTGTCGGCTGGATGGTGGTGTACATTTACCTGAAAAGCTAAGTAAAATCCTAAGAAATCTCGCAAGATGATTATTTATAAGGATCGTTTTACAGGTAATTTGAATTATGTAATGCTATTTCTAATTAATTTCAGTTAATTTGTTCGGATTTAAGTTGAGATTTTTTAGATTTTATTCGAATTATTGACTCGACTGACAACTGACTAGGCCTAGGCTAGGCATACCCTCTCCAAAGGCTGCTGCTGTTCGTATGGAGTCAGTAGCCCGGAAGTTATGATGAAAACGACCAACCCTCGAGAGACAGTCGATAGATATGGTACTGTTTTTAAAGGATGCCCGTGATTTAGGCCAAGGCTGTGTGTATGATGGTGCTGTCTGAGTGTCCTACGTGTGCCTAACGTAGGCAAGGCACCGGCTTGGCCTAGGCTAAGCACAATGTACCCCTTCTTGGCAATACGAGTAAATCAACGACTGACAAGACTGTGGGATGAATATGTAGCTGGTATCCGGGGCAAGCCGACTACATTCACTGAGAGACGCACTACATTTACTGAGAGACGCGCTACATTCACTGAGAGACGCGCTTGGCGTTCCATAGAAATTACCGGCGGCTCAACTTGTCAGTGGCTCAACCGGTCATATCCCCTCCATTCCTCCTACCTAGGCCGAATGACTGTTGAGGCCTAGGCCTAAATCTCTAGCTAAGCTAGAAATGAAGAGTCCACAATTGGAAATGTCTGAATAGTAAGGACTGGGTCACTGGAGTGGACCTTTCAAAGTCACCCTACACAAATGGGGTTATTCCACCAATTCAACAATTTGAAGTGAGCAAGCCATGCAACACCTTGGAATACAGATCATTTCGGTTGCGCTTTGTTTCGGTCGGGCTTTATTTCGGTCGCGCTTTGATCAACAAATTTATGGAGCGCCAATGGAGTTGCGAAAACGCCAAATTTAATATAACTAGGCCTAATTATCATTGTAAGTTCATCAATTGGTTTATCATACTTTTTGTATTTACATTTTGTTGTCTTTCTACTGTACTAAGTAACTAGGCTACTTAAAAGCAAATAAAATGAATACTAAACTAAATGTCAATTAATATTATGGTATTTATAGGTTAATTTCTAGTTTGTTGCATTCCTAGTACCATTTTATTTTTATTTTCGTTTTTTATCGATCGTACGCTCCCTACTACATTACAAATACAGCAAATAAAATGAATGCTAAAAATTTGGTAGTTCTCTTAGTACGGTATTGTTTTTTTATATGGTATTTTTTATAAAAATCAAACTTTTTATCAGGAAAAACCAGCCAACTCGTTATTTAGATTACTGTAACATTAGTTTATTAATTATTTTTATTAGTATTGAAGTTTATTATTGGAGCGCAGTTCTTCTCTTCACGTGTGTTCACCTACTTTATGAAACCAGTAACTTGGAATCGTCTGCGCATCATGTTTATAAAATACAAAAATAAATGTATAGTAAAATATATATTTGTTATATGATTTCATGTGTAATGTATAAATTATATATAATATTATATATTATATATATAATATATATAATTTATAAATATTATATATATTATATATGTATATATATATATATATATATATATATATGTGT
>NW_022703093.1:50583-109857 GCF_011630105.1 Anneissia japonica | reverse complement strand
AGATGTGTATAATATGCTTATATAGAATCATATATAGATATATATTCATTTTTATGAACTGCGCAGGGGTATCAAAGAAAATTAAAGATTTCAAGTGAAGAATGATAATGTGTGTATTATTCGTTTATTTCTTTAATTGTGTTTCCCTCAATTCTCTTGGTATAAGTTTTATCCAAACTTGGAAGCAAGCTGCAAGAAAAATAAATAAATTTATTGTATAAAAAGATCGGATTAAATATTGTAATGATTATTGTCTTAACTAAATTATGAAATAGATTTCAGATGGTAACAACATTCAATTCAATTATTCAGATACATTTTGTTGACCATAATATAAATATAGTATATGAAAACGCAACAAAAAGTATAGCATGAAGCACATACTAAATTCCATTGTTTCAATCATAAGATCATGTTTCAATCATGAATATATCTCTGTAAAATATAAATGGAAGAAAGAGAATAGGCCTATGTTAGTAGAAAGATAAAATGTTCTTAATAGAAAGATAGCAAAACGGAATTAAAAAAATACTTTAGGCCTATGATAAACCGATTGACGAACTAATTAAAATAATATATATAGGGCCCAGGCATATTAAATTTTGCGTTTTCGCAACTCCTTCGGCGCTCCATACATTTGTTCGGAATAAAAAAACGGGACCAAAAACCGAAACAAAGCGTGACCGAAATGATCAGCTACCACACCTAGCAATGCATCATATATATTAGTATCTTTTGGATTAAATGTATGTACATAGGCCATATCTTTTTCTATATTTATATTTGTTACTTTTTTTATTATATTTTCAGTGTTTATATATATTTTAGTATCTGAATGGTTACACCGAAAACAGAATTTCTGTATTTTTTTGGATAATATTTGAATCTTGAATAAGCAAACCATTATGGTAAAGCTATCAATTTCAAGTTCCAATAAATTTGGTGTAGTTTACTGACCTTATTCAACATTAAATATGTGCTTTACAGCAGAAAAACTGAAAAAGCAACATGTTTTCCCTATTTCAGAGTTTAACAAACCTAAAATGTGGCAAAGACAAGCCAAACCAGTCACTCGTCGCAAAAATCGATTTTGAGTTACAGGGGTTAAAGAGTAAAATAAGAGCTATAAAATGGTAAAAAAAATCGTTCAAATCTGACATTTCCTTCTGAAGTTACAAGCATTTAAGCGTACAGCTGTTTGAAGAACAATGTATGTGAGAAATCAGCCTTCAAAGTTTATGATTTCAGGCATTTCTCATGCAGAAACTATCATAAAATCATTCAAAAGTGTTGTTTTAACATTGAAATTGGGAAAAATAACAGCACAGCATGTATAGATACATAAACCTTAGTTTAGTGAAATAAAATAGATTTTTAAAAATTTTACATTCTAGCATGTTTTTGCTATTTTCTCTGAAACACAATTTGCGACGAGTGACTGGTTTGGCTTGTCTTTGCCACAAATTTTTATTGGTAACTGGTGATAAATAAGATAATAAATAAGTTAAGAATAGTGTATATTATATGTCACTATGGCTAGAGGTCCAGTAACGGATACATTGTCATTTCGGTCGCAAGATCTTACAGTGAATTTTGACCATTCGCGAAGTGTCGTTGTGTGTCCAAACTAAGTGAGATTTGTCCTAAAACCTCCTGGTGGCCTACATATTTTTTAGTTAAGTGTACATAAGTAATAATTAGTCGGGGGAAAAAATTATATATAAAAAATGTTAACATTTGAAATCACATGTTACTGTATGTTGTATTCTGTGGCATTTAGTCTTCATTCTATTTGAACACTGAAATTGTAAATATATTTTCTTTCTAACAGGTGATGAGATGTTCTCGGATGTGTTGGAGTTTCAAAAACTTCCCGAGGATAGTGTGTTATTTGAATTTAACACGAAAGTATGTACATGTAGTTTTTTTTTTTAATTTCTTAAAAATTTAGCGTTTCAGTAATGTCCCTGTCTACTGGCAAATTTAATTCCTCTTATGGCCATGTATGTGTAGGGAATTTGTATCACCACCGGGGGAAGGGGTTTAGCATCTCCGTTGGTCATATGGAAAGCCACGAGTCAACAGACCAAAAATTGGAAAGTCTAAATTTTTTTTTCATTAAGAAGTTAAGAAGTTAAAAAACATCTGTCTACTTTTATCACTATACTATTTTGCATTCATGAAATATCTGTGATGCCAGTTTTTTTACTCCCTTGGCAAAATATGCAAATTCAAGTACAGTGTTTACCAAAGTGATTGTCTGGATATTCTTAAATTGCGAATTCCGCAAATAGACTCAATGCGCTTTACAACAAAGAACAAGTACAGTCGACCTTCCCATTTACGTACACCTTTGGGCTGAAAGCAGTTCGTAATTGAGAAAATTCGTAAATGAGAAGATCATAAGAATAGTGCCCTTAAGTTTAAAAATGCTAAGTTGTAGGCTATAACTAGGCCTGCCTACCAACATCTAGGCTTAATTTTGCATTTAAGTGTTCAATAAACATTTATAAGAATCTTTGAAGAATCAATTAAATGATAATGCAAGACAAAATAATATATTAAATATCGATTCAGAATAGGCCAAGTAAATCGTTCCATGGATAGACCGACTTAATCTTTCATGTCGCTATATAGATAGGCTGACTGTTCAACATGCAGTGGTGGTTTAGCTGGGCCTAGTAGCAGCTCTCTTCTAGCTTTAGCTAGGCCTCTCTCTCTGTAATTTGTAGTAAATTAGTAAACAAACATTGATATTAATTTGTATTAAAGCACTGTGCTTATTTATTTAATTTAGTCAAGGTATTTTTGTAAAATTTAAAAAAGGAAACTGTTCCTATTTTTTCGACCTTCCTGACTTCTAAACATGTAGTTTGGGTACCTGTAGCGTTGAATGATGTGTAATTGCTGATGTCATCTTCTAAAAATAGAGCAGCTTGCTATATCGTATTTTGACAGTGAAAAACAAATAACACAGATGTTTATTGAATATCCGAACAGTGATTTATTCTTAAGAGGATAAAAGACTGATGTTGACTAGCTGATTCGATTTATAGTGCATTTAGGCTGCAAGTAACCATAAGACAGAGTAGGGTAGGCCCCCCTGGTATAGGCCCTGCCTATATCAAACAGCCAAGGGAAATAAACAAAAATGTTGGCAATATAAGCAATTGAGTGAACAAATATGGTGATAGTGACAGTGGTAGTCTAATTTTACCATGTGCAAATAAGTCCTATAAATGTAAATATAATACTATTTCAATATATATGCATATTTTAAATGGCTCTGGTAAAATTTGCAATATCTCCTCCCATTGAGCGGTGGTCAATTGTACATTTTTTCAGACCAACACAAACATTTGCTTTTATTATCCTTTAAATACTGTAGTTTTCAGTCTCTTCGGTCTTATAGAAAGTGTCCGATAAAACAGATATGAGCCAAGTGAACATTGGAGCTAATGCATCTGCTGAGGAAGCCGCTGAGGAGGTGGAGGATGTCGTAACCAAGGATTTTGAAATAGTAATCAACCACGGTGTCAAGCTGGAGGAAAGCAAACCAGCAAAAGGTGAATTCAAAGCCTACATGAAAAGGCATCTTAAAAAGTAAGTACAACAATTGTGTATGGCTGAAATTGGAATATATATCTGCTTACAATGATAAATATTTCTTGCTTTAAAGAAAGTTTTATGTCGGTTTATTAGTTTAAACATTTTTTATCTTGGCTGATGTAATGCTAGGTTTACATTATGTTGCTGGTGGCCAAGGCAGCCCTGTTTGCCCGAAACGTAGTGCGCAGTGGGATTTTGGCCATTTTTTTTCCTCCTCATTCAAGTGTTGTTAATTCTTGACTGGCGTAATGGGAAATTGGCTGCTGAGTCCCGGAGGCTCAAAGGCGCACTACGGACCCTCCCGGCCTGTCACGGTATAAAAATAAGGCCTCCCAGGTAATAGCAATCATTGTATCTTGAGACTTCGATGAGACAACATCATAAATGCCCAAGATGAAGAAGATTTTGTGTTTACATGTTTGCTGGGTGCAAATTTTTGCCGACCTAATTTTTTCCAAATCTCATGGGCTGTTTCACAAGTACTAGGCCTATATGCAGAATTTTGATTGCTATTTTTGTTGTTGCCGTCAAGACCGGGGTCTTACTACAGCAGTACATGACTTTTTCAACAGCGTTTGCCGTCGGTGCCATCGGATAATTTGATCCCTGCATCTCGAATTGAAGCCGCTCTTTAGTTTGCAAAAGTAGCTTCAAAAAGAAGCAAATGCCCATCCAAAATACACACACAAAAAAAGAAAAGGCCTAGGGCTTGAATTCTAGGTTTTGCGGTATTAAAATTAGCTCTTTTTTGCCAGCTATCTTTAGCTGAACTGCATAAATTTATTTAATCATAGAACTTTGACTACGTTGTTTATGAATACAAATTGAAGTTTAATTTGCAACAAGGACTAGATGAAGTTCTAGTTTAAAGTGCGACTACAGTTTGTTTTAAGAATACAGGTACAAGTCCAGTGAAAGAGCATCTTGTTTGTGTACAGTTAAACTTGCCTAAGTCGAATCCAAAATGCCATTGGAATTTTGTTCGACTTAAATATAAAATTCGACTTACAGATTGTTAATTAAATGGAAAACAACAATTTGGCTTGTAAAATAAGATCGACTTAGAAAATATTCGACTTAGAAAATATTCGACTTAGGCACAGTCGACTTAGGCAAGTTTAATTGTATTTGTTTTGTGAAGGAATTGCCACTTTAAAAGGGATTAAATTCGCTGTTTGACATTATTTTTGACCCTTGTGTCTGAAGTTGAATTTAAAAAGAAGTCCCACCAATAAAATTTGTATATCTTTACAGACTATATGAAGAATTAGTAAAAGAAGTCGGCCAAGAGAAAGCTGATATATTTAAGAAAAATGCAACATCAGCAGCACAACAGATAATAAAGGGTTATGGGGATTATGATCTATACACAGGCGAGACTGCTGACTTTAATAATGAGGAGGAACACTGCGCTGTTCTTTTACTAAACTATAGGGACGATGGCACTACTCCATATTTTACTGGATTTAAAGCAGATTTCGTTGAAGAAAAAGTAGTAAGTATATCACTGATCGTTCTTTGCAGAATTATAGTGCTTTCAGCTGTTTATAGTTATTTCTATATTTTGTTATCATCAAATCAGGGGTAATGATTTTTTTATAAATATTTTAGAACAAATTGCCACATGATATGAACGATTATTTTGAAAAAGTATTACTGATCATAAATATAATACAAGGTTCAACAGTGATTTTAATTTTGCCATCCCTCCATATTTTGCTAATCCTTGTCAATTTAGAATTTGTTTCTAATGGTGCTATTATTTGGAATAAACTTCCTCTTAAATTAACAATGAACAGCTCAAGACATGCTTTCTCTGTTTTATTATTTTTATTACAGTATATTATTTGAATGATGCCATTAAATTTCAGTTTTTGTTAATAAAAAAAAAATATAATTATGACATTGAAGTGTGTTATGATTATGATATTATGATGAGTTTAATGGTGAATGTAAAATATAATGGTTAAATGCTTCAAATTTTTAATTAGGAAGAAATATACATATCTTTAGAGATTTCAAGGCAGCAGAGGGCATAATAAAAATTCCAACAATTTCATTTTATTTTATTCTGCCTTCCTCTAATGATCTTTAAAAAAAAAGTTTTGCAAAATAAGGAATAAAAAAGTCTCGCCTTACTGTGGTCAGTACTGTATTTTAAACTTAAGTAAGACAGGCAGTACTGTAACTCAGAAAACAGAGCTAGACATTTTGACATTTAATGTTTTGATCAATTTGGTATATTATTTCATATAATACTATTATAGTATTATTTTCATTTTTCTCTTTCTTTAGTAAAACTGTTAACCAAGAAGATACCAAATCTGGCAAGAAAAAATTTCAACGAAAACTTGGATGTCATACAATGTACACTTTCTCCAGAAATTAATATAATGATAATCATAATACTAATAAGAGTTTGTTTTGTATAAATAGTTAAAAGAGAAATAATGCTTAAAAAGAACAACGTTTCAACTCTATCATGGAGTCATTTACAAGTTAATGAGGAACACAGAATAGAACTGCACCTTATAAACTATAAACCCAAAAAAGTAGGTGGTCACAGTTGAAAACTACAGTAGCACTCCTACTGATACAAACTTCGACCTTTTAGTTTACAGGTTATGAAATTATAGTTTATAAGCAGTTGTATCCTGTGTCTGCAGCTCATTAATTGAACTTGAAAAGGACAATGTAATGAGTCATTCTTTTAAGTAATAGTAATACTGTTTAATGCATCTCACACTACGCAAGTCAACTGCCCAATTTTGAATGTACCAACAGATGATGGAAAACTGTGTACTGTGAATATTTTACAGAATAATTCAATGTATAGGCCTACATATAATATAATTGATCTGTATTCTCAGTTGTATTTATTTGTGTAGACAAAATTGCCCTTAATGAGTTGAGCTTCCATATTATTTTTGGACCTTGGCAAATTCCATAATTATGACGATTATTATTCTATGACTTCTATATGTATTTAAAGGTGACAGCATCAGATTCTAATAAAAATATTGTGAAATATTTTGAGAGTGTGGTGATTTTTTTTTTTTTTTTTGTTTCATATTAAACAGCAAGTGAAACAATTATTTGAAGTGATCCTCTTAAAACTATTAACCTATTCACAGGAGGCAAAACTTCATGTGCGTACTAAATGTCGGGTGTCTAGAAAACTCGGATCTAGTGAACTCAGAGCCCCATGATCCTGTACAGTAGTGGCACCAGATGGGGAAGGGTCACCCTCTATAAATATAGTTAGAAAAAAAATAATAAATCCTGTAGCCACCCTTGAAATGGGATAAGGGGTAGTGCATCTGAAGGTTAACAGGCAAATTGGTTGAGTTCCAACCCCACCCAATTTTAGGAAATGGGCAACAACATATAAATATTAATTTCGGGCTTCATGTACAGTACATTAAAACAGGAAAAAAAAAAAACTAGAGCGGTTGCCCATAGTGTATACCTCCGACTTGTGAATGGTTACCGAGCAAAACGCTGACCGTGTATGATAGGAGAATCCATTAATTTCATCCCTCTACCTGAATACTGAACAATTAGTCGATTCGATTTCATAGAGATAAACAAATACAATACAAATACAAAGATGACTTTCGATTTCATAGAGATAAACAAATACAATACAAATACAAAGATGACTTTTTTTTTTAAATTGCAAGGAGGGAAGCAAATGAAATGTGAAATTCAATATTTATCAGCTCGTACTACTGTAACAGTACATTTTTAACTAGTTGAAAATAATATTTTTGCTTAGTAAATTTTATTATACAATGTATCAAAGTACTCAAAATGCATTTGTTTATTAAATCAATACACCAATACGAAGTGGGTTTGATAATTGAACCCTAAAATTGTTTACACAATTTTAAATTTTTTATCCTAAAAATTATTATATGTAATCATAGTAATGTATACAATGACTCGTATTTGTCTGGGAGCAGTGATTATGGCCCTAAGCCAAATTATGGGCTTGAGTTTGGGGTTTCACCCTCGATGTACATTTTGCTTATGTCGGGCGTATCTTAGTTTCAGACGTGGAATGGTGAATGATGGGGTGCGATTCACTAGGTTAAGTGGGGGATCAATGTGTGAGGGGAAAAATAAAGGTGGTAGGAGGTGACTTAAAATATACTGTGTGCAAATAAATCTGGATAAACTTAAAAAATCAATAAAAAGTTAAAACAGCTCACTAAAAAAAATACAGTAAACGAAATTATTACTTTCCAACTAACAGGAAAACAAATTTTCACAGATTTAAAAATTTCACCAAAACGCTTAAATTGATTACTAGTAAATTTAAGGGTCTAATGTATGTAATAGAATAAAGGAAATGTATTATTTAACTGACTTAATTAACGGGGGTTTTTCTCATTCATTTAATAGCTTATATAAAAATGAAAATTAAGCAAATCAAATATGGAACACTTTTCAATTCTTTAGCTCATGACTAATTATAATTAAAATAAATACACAGATGCAGGGTTGGTGAAATCCAGAAATTACACCTTAGTTAATATGCAAATTGGGATGGAGATACAACATGTCTTGTCATGGAGGAAATAATTAAACACTGATCGTACAGAGTTGCTTCCTTTTCCAATTGTGTAGAACATACATTTCTAGTTGCTAAATGATGAACTACTATGCGCAGATAAATCATGCATAATAATTATGTAAAAAGAATATGAAGGTAAATTGTAAATGTGTTCGAACATTATAGTTAATATGTAAACAAAGAGAAAACATTTGTTTTATATCAACACATGAAAGGGGAACACAGAGGAGAATCCTTAGTGAACACGCAAGAGACCCGATGATGCGGAAGTGACGGAGGCAGAATCAAGATGCACAATCCTGACCTCAATAGTAGGTTACCACCAGTAGGTTACACTCCCAAGTTTAATATATACCTTGTATAGGTGGATCTGGGGAGGGGGTCAGGGTCCTGAAAATGTTCTAGACCTACCTTTTCAGGACACCTTGAGCGGGTCATGGATAAAAGAATATGTATGCAACTATCAATTGTTTTTGTATGTATACCGGTACACACATAATAGGCCTATTTACTATAATAAGAATTAGAAAAAATTACCTGACCGTTTTCAAGAGGGGAAAACCTTGAATTTTTGAAGAACTTAAAAGTCATTTAAGACACTCCAGAAGACGGGAAAGTCAATTTCCCGCCAGTTAGTAATCAAAATTATCCAGGGGAGAACACGGAACCTGCTTTCTCTCTCTTTGGGGTTCATCGATTCATTAAATCGTTTTCAAAGAGGGGAAAAACCTTAAATTTTGAAGGACTTTACGCAATATTTAACTCCACTCACATAACCTACTGTTTTATTTAAAACTTCCCTCTAAAAATAACGGTATGGTCTAACAATTTAAAATTTGAGTTTTCAGAGATCCGATTTGTTTTCCAGAAACCCCTAAATATCACACGGAATTTCTTCGATATAATATACCTAGTTTCCGTCGCCTTCAAGCGAGCATAAACTTTTTTGAATGCTGGTACCACTTATGAAGGTAACACTTAGGCTTGTTTGCCTAAGAGATGAGTTAGCATATTATAGTAAAAAGAACTTACGTCTATGTCTACATGAACTGGCTAATTCGTTCCTTTGATTAAGAATGCTAATTTCGGGTTGACATATGATATAATATTTTTCATGTATACATAGGTTGCATCGTTTCCTAGAGTTGGAATAGGCCTATAATTTACATTTAGATAATACGCACCATTTAATTTCGTACTATATGTTATCGTCTTTTAGTGTAGCGTTATTCTTATATTTATCATTACGGAATAATTTTAAACGTATTTTCCGTAAGACCAACATATGTTTCAACTTCATTTTCGTCCCTAGTAATTGTGGCTTGGTATACTATGCTGCTGGTTAAACATATCATTCCCCAGGGGGCATTCGATAGGGTTTCGGCAATTGCATAGCTTGCAGTTAGCTTTCTGCCTTGTCATTGCTTAGTATGGCTTTATTATGGGCAGAGGTTATAGATTCTATATTAGGCATGCAGCTATAGCTATAGCTTATCTTAATAGTATTCCTATCCAAAAAAAATTTTTTTTTTAGTACGTGATTCTTTAGCAAGGAACTTTATCTACTTTTGCCTTTCTTTACCCAGGAGTATATGTGTACCTGGTAGAATGTTGTGACATTGAATGTTGTAGTTTCGTGAAGTAGAGAACGACTAGGGATACTCCCCATGGGGCAGAGAAGGTTGCACTTTGTGCTGGTCTGCCGTTGTACGTTATCCAGTGACCAGAGGTTATAACGCTCGCGTACGACTTTCATCATTCAATTTGAAATTGGCGCCTTATAAATGTTTGGGTATTATTATTATAGTTCCTGTGGGTTTGTGTACATTTTTCATACTTACCATGCCCAAATTAAGAAATTTGAAATGCGTGAGTAACTATACCAGTTTGAGTCCTGTATCTGACAGGGTAAGGCGCGTTCTCGGTTCCAGGGGCGGAGCCCCCGTGGGGGCCACCAATAGGATCTATGGGGCGCTGGGAGCTCCGATAATGAGGATTTTTAGGCTGTTTTAAAACGATTTCATGGAGTGTTTGTTGACAAACGGTAAAAAAAATTTGATTCTCGAGCGAGATAACGAAAGCTCTCTGATGACGTACCGTAAGTTACTACATAACCGTTTTTATATTTTCAATAAAACCAATTTCTTCTAATTTTAAATACGTTTTCCCCTGAATTTATGATAATTTGTTAACACGCATAGACTTGTGTTAAATGCGTGACAAATTTATGATCACGCGCTGTGTGTATCTGCAAAATGTCTGTTTCATACAAAATCACTTTGAAATGACCGTCCCGTACGATGCGAGGAGACAGTTGGTTACCTATGATTTTTATACCCCTCAGCGAAAGTGTGACGACGTCATCTTTGGTGACTAATTCAATCTATTATTGAAGTAAATTATACCATATACCTATGGTTAAGTTGTATGTGCAAGATTCCTTCCTCCAGGCTCCAACTGCCCTTTTGGACATGAGAGTACCTCCCTCACACCCCCATATGGATTTTACGTGCTGGATCCCAGTTGACCTACTGTATTTAAAAATATTGGACAAAGGAAGTTCCGAAAATATTGTTAATCTAAATTCGAGAACAGTTTTCGTTTTTTTTTTCTCTCCTTTCCTATAGTGCCTTTCTGTCTTGACATTACGTAAAATGCAGTAATACTTAAGATTACATATTTAATTTTGACTGATGTGGCTTTCCATACTACAAGTACTACAGTAAGCGGGCGGTTGTGTTTTTATTAGAGCGGAATCGTTGTTTTCGTCGGATGCTCATATCTGAGCTATTTTTTACTTCTATGCTTTTTACTTCTAGTCAGTTAAAATGAGTTCTGATGCTGAATTGGACTTGAGTGGAGCTGAACGTGGTATTTGGCTAGTAAAGGTTGGAATTTGCATAATGTTTAATTGAGCCTAGGTTCCCCTGCCGTAGGCTTAGGCTAGAGGCTAGGCCGCTTGAGTAGAGATCCGCAATGTTGGCCTAGGGCCTAGGCAGCCTCTGCCACTGCCAGAGGCCCTCCTCCCAGTCGGGTATTCATTCCTCCTGGGTGTTGGCTATTGTAGTAGGGCCTACGCTAAAGCAGCAACAACATTGGTTTGGGGACTAAGGCTAGTAACTGATGTAAGAATTTCCACATTTCAGTCAGCAAGCATGCCTACAGGGCCTAGCATATAGATAGGCCTACTACTAGACTGAGCTGGTGGGGTATGTAATATACTAATAAACATGGATATTTGTGTTGTTTACTTATATAATGACTAGGGCCTAGGCTAAATACTGTACAATATTTCTTCTATAAATTGTTGAATTTCCGTCTGGCACATGTATAAATTATTTTTTATAATTATTTTATTGTTCATTTTAATTTAGGTACCAAAATACCTCTCCGAGCAATGGGAACAAGTAGGGGAGAGTGGAATTGTGGGCAAACTTCGAATTGGAAAGTAAGATTAACAACTTCTTGAATGAATATTCTTGCAAATTTATATTGCAGCTTGACTTGTATCTCTTTTGAGGCAAAAAAAAAAAATAAATAAAATAAAAAATTGTGCTGCTCAATCTTGATTGACCCAAAATATTAAAGATTGCCTTTTTGGTTTTTACAAAGAGCTTGAAATACAGTACTTTTGTTAGGCTTTTTGGAAGAGTACATGATGAGCCAATTTTATACACCGAATCTATAGTTTGTTTATAGTCCCTATCCGAGAAGAATTAATCCACCACCAAAATCATAAGCGAGCTTGCCACTCAAAGCAATGCCAATTAAATTATGGCTGTAGGTTGTGAGGCTCATTCAACTCCAAATGTGCATTTCCATCCACATAATATCATGATGGATACATCTTTTAATTGAATAATAAACGTTGTGTCTGACATCTTATTATAAAAAAATGTTTTTGTCAACAGGAAGATGGGCAAAGCTGAAGTGTCATTTGCATTGGACTCTGATCTTGCAAAGAAAAAGAAAAATCCAGGTGACCTGGAGGCCCCTGTTGACCACCAGTTTCAATTGTCCAGCACTGGACGACAACTGTTAACTGTTTTTTCTGAAGCAAGTTCAAGTGGTAATGAAAAATACAAGTTATATCAGTCTGTTATATTTCTATGTAGTTAATAACAAATGCAAGCAGGAAGTTTTGCATAGACTTTGATATTGAGAGTGTGAAAGCAGTTGTAGCATTGTTACCGTTGGTCACTGGATCCATATTGACAAATACATAGGCCTATAAACAGCACTTTAACCTCCTTTACTCCCTGTGCAGTTTTAAAGGCCAACTCAGACAGAATCCAACAACGCAGCTTAATGCGATTTCTCGTCAAGGACAACTGTCTTTAGGTCGTTGTGAGATGCAAAATCCCAGACACAGACTTATTCCGTCTGTGCACGTTTAACTCACACAGGCCAAACGCGACAACAAATTGCACCGGGTTGCGTTGTAGATGCTGTCTGAGTTGACCATAATGTGCTGCCAATAAAGGTCAGTTCACACTATCCTCTGGTATGCCATCATCATGCCCATATATGGGAAAGTTTGTCACAAAAAATATGGAGTATTAGACTAAGACTAATAGTATACTTTTAAGTACTGTACTCATTTATATTTCTGGGTGGAGACTTGAGATTAAATGATTAGGTTAAGTACCCTGCTTAAGGGCCTATGTACACAGAGCGTTACAACCTATTATATTCTTTATGGTGATTCACACTGAACACGATGCAACTGTGCCACAGAACGTTGTGTCGCTCAGCATAGAATAATTTTTTTATTTCCAAAAACTGTCGCGCAACAAAAAATATTCTGACCAATCCAGTCATCCTTCACTGAGCATGTACTCTACACTGCAGAATAAGACAAGAATATTGTTTGCTTCACGGCTGTGTTAATGGTTTGCACGTCACGACAGAATGTTTCTGTTGCTGTCGCATACCACGGCCACACTCTGTGTACATAGGACGAAAGAGATAACCACTAACTTTATGGTTGAGCACCTTGTGCGGATTGCTATAAGCGGTCTTTAGACGGTCTTAATGGTTAGCTGGCTATAATCGTGACGTCGCTACTGGTCTATGATTATAGACCATTGCTATACCGTGGTCTAACCAGTTAGCGGTCTTAAATTTTAAAGCCTACTCTGAGGATTCTGAAAACGGTCTTAAATCATTTTCGTCATGACTTTCTACTGATTAATTCAACAGTGCAATGGCAAGACCTAAGCCTAGATCGTCAAAGTTGGAGAATCGAACGACTATTACTCTGCACACTTCTCAGTGTCTGTAAAAATAGGTCTACAGCGTTTATTTACGTTCATTTCGATACATTTGCGTGCGTTACCAGGGAGTGCTTGTTTGTGTTCCAATACTCAAAGCGGTCTTAAGCAACTCTCACACTATCACGACGTATATGCACTACGATAAGTATACGACCGAACCAACCAGTGTGAGAGCTGCTATGAGAATCTTGCTCGTGTAGAAAAGAGGGTCGTCGATGGTCACAGAGTTTTCAACATGTTGAAAAAAATATAGTGGTCGGTACTGGTCGCCAGGTCCTACTTCCGGTCAGATACGACCATAGGTTGGTACGGTCGCATTGTTGGTCGTGATAATGTGAGACAGGCTTTAGAGGAATGACTTTAGTAAGACCGTCTAAGTGATAAAGCCGGCTTTATTCGAGGAGTTACCGTAAGACCACAACAGAAACATTCTGTCGTGACGTGCAAACCATTAACACCTGTCTCTTATACACATCTAGATGTGTATAAGAGACAGTTCCTGCTTACTGTATGAGTTTGACTAAAGCAATAGGAGTGTAACAGGTATTTCAGATGACATTTACAGGAATAAATTAATTCACAACATTTTTTTTTGATAACATTTTATTTAGTATCATGTACTTTGTAGAAATGGTTTGCTGTGCAATTCAATTGTGTCATTGAGCAAAGCACTTTATCTGCATTGCTTCTCTTCCCCCCACCTACCACCCTCCCACAGGAGTATAAGTGGGTACCTGGTAAGGTTAAAATTTATTAAAAACTTATTGTATTGTGTGTAAGGGTAAAAAATGGTATAAGGATCTATTACATGTGAAACATAGACTATTGTTTTCCTAGTGACTTCAACTTTTTATTTTCTAGGTAAAGTTGCAATTGAAGGGAAAGTTGTCGAAAAGGGCGAGTGTAGACCAGTAGTAACGGAAGGCTACATGCGTCTCAAAAAGTAAGTAAAGCCAGAAAAATGAATGCAAGTTGCATGATGTGATGTCATCCTGACCATATTTTGGGTGTGTCGCATGTTTTTGTCAAACAAAATTTGACAGGGCTATTAGATTGATTATATATTCACTCATTTTTGAAAATTAAGAACAAAAATTGTTGATTACAGTATGCCAAAGTGGTTATGTATTCATTGGTATTTTGTCTGTCTCAAATTATTAAAAACTGTTTTTTCTTTTTTTTAACAGACAGCAAATGCAAAATGCATCAAAAACTGGACGAACGATAGTACAGGTTACTAAAGTGGCAAACAAATTCAAGCCAGTTTCAAATCATGCAACTAATGTAAGCTTTATTTAGACATCATTCGGGGTAAGGGAATGGACCCCTGTTGACAAAAGCTGCATTGGTGTATCTTGGTATGTGGGGGCTGATAGGTTGAGTGAAGGTGAAGTGGGGGGGGGGAGGTGGGGGGGGGGTTCAGTGATTAGGTGAAGGGTGCCAGCTCACAAAAGAAGGTGATTTGAGGTTATTTTAACTACTTAAGCATTTTTTTTGGGCCAGATGGGAGGGGTGCAGGTATTTTTTGGGGGGATGCGCACCCCCTCGATACGCCACTGATAAGCTGGAATAATACATCACAGCTTCTTTGGGTTATCCATGGAAGTATTATTCATGTTCATTGAGTTTTATTGACTTTGAATAGTATCAAACCTAAAGGAAAGAGGGATGGTAGATGAACATTGACACATTGTGTAATCAAAGGCTTTTTCTCAAGGAGCTCTATTGGCTCACACTGTTGTTAGATGCTGGTGTTCATTTTCAATGCAAGAATGAGCATTTGTTAATGTTATCAGATAGTGAGCAAAAGTCAGCAGTCAAGCCACCTCGTTTCTAAAGTATATTTTCAGAATATACAACATGGTTTTTGAGAAGCAAAGAAAAATGAAATAAAAACGTAATTCTGTAAAAGAATAACCTTTTTTGCCATTCTTGTACATGCTACTGTTTAATATGTTAAAACTTAGATATATAGAATGAACTGTATAGTGATATTTTTTGTTGTTGTATAGGTTGAATATGAAGCTCGTAAAAAGGAAATAGGCAAAAGATCCAGGGCTGATAAGGATTACGTCCTTGAAAAATTATTTCAAGCATTTGAGAAACATCAGTATTACCAACTTAAGGATTTAGTTAAGCTGACGAATCAACCAGTGGTAAGTAGATATCTGAGCACTTGCAGGAATTCACTAGGTTTAAAAGATGTTATTGAGGACATAAAGTAAAACTGATAATAACCATGGGTTACTATTCTTTTTTTCTATTGTGTTTTTTTAGGGTGGGTTAATATTAGAGTATGAGTTACTGTTAGAGCATGGGTTAATATTAGCGTAGTGGCTTGCTATTACTAAGCCTAATGTATGCACTTGGAAAAAGTAAATTCCCACCCAGCCCAGCTTTTCGTGTTGGCAATTCATAGAAATTAATAACTACAGTATAAGTAAACAAACTTTGGTGATATAATTTTGTTTATAAATGGTGTCTACAAAGAATATCATGAAGAGGCATTGTTGGATATGTCCCAATTGAATTGTCAAGAACTAGAAACATGGTCTCGTGGCTCCTGGTCGTTTTGTAGCTACATGTCGCCGAGGGAAATTGGAAAAATATTGGTCGATGAACTATCAAAAGTTATACTGAAATATCCTTATTTTGAATTGAAATTGGAACAATGCTCTGAATTACCAAAGAGTAAATTCAAGAAAGCATCATTACACGCCTCTTTTAAGAAATAAATTGTGTTAAAACAACAAAAAATGTTTTGTAATGCAGTGGGATTTACTATAGCACATTACACTGAAGTCTCAATGCGCTAAAATAAAATAAGAAAAAAAGAAATTCCAACTAAAGATTCTATGCTAACCAACTAAGGAAAGGAACCGAAATGAAAGGACTATAGCAGAAGAACCGCACATCATCGCACCGTTCTCCCGCAATTTAAGACCATTGTCAAACAATGGTTGACCGGAACATAATTCACAGGTGCTATTCTAACTAATGTTATAAAAAAGAGAAAGAAAAAACTAATAACATAATTATATTGTCTATAATTTTAGTGAGTCTAATATTAACACCATGGGTTATTATTTTAGATTTAATTTTAGGGTGGGTTACTATTAGAAGGGGTGCTAATAGAGTAATGGGATATTATTAGTTTTACGCGGTATGTTATCAAGTGTGTTGAAAGTTATACTGCATACCTTCCAATTGTTTGTTTCTGTGGTTATTTCTTTATTCAATTTCTTTGCCTTAAAATTATAATACAAATAAAATAAAAATCAATTGACACATCAGGCAGAGTGGAACCAGCACAGACACGCAAGTCCATAAATCGCTGGTCCCAAACTGGTACAGTTAAATACAAAGGCAGAAAAATATTTACAGTAGTTTTTTTTTTAAATACAGTGCATTCTCCAGTTTGAGACTCTAATTCCCACACCCCTCTAATTCGAGACCACTTTTTCAATGTGCCAAATTACAATTATCAATCTTTTAACACAAAGCTAACCTCTAAGTAGAGACCGTACTCAGAAACCACTCAAAATTATCAGGTCCCAAAGTGGTCTCAAATTGGAGGGCAAATCATTATATAGGTTGATCATGTCAAGTGGATTACCACTTATAAAGACAGTAATTAAGTTTTTCTATTGGCACTGCTGGTTCCAAAATGTATGCAAGAAAAAAACCTTTAAACTTTGTTTATTGAGAGGCCTCCTGGCACTTACTCTATGATTACAGTATACTGCATGTGGCAAAGACAAGACAAACCAGTCACTCATCGCTAATCGTGTTTCAGAGATGCATGCTGAAATGTCAAAATTTTTAAAATCTATTTCATTGTGCTAAACTAACCTTTATATATCTATACATCATGGTATTTCCCCATTTTCAATTTTAAAACAACAATTTTTTGCAATTTTGTGATGGTTTCTGCCTGAGAAATGCCAGAAATCATAAACTTTGATGGCTGATTTCTCAAATACTGTACTTTAAACAGCTGTATGTTTTAACGCTTGTAACTTATTAGGAAATGTCGGATTTAAATTATTCTTTTACCATTTATAATAGCTCTCATTTTCATCTTTAATATGTATTAATAACTAAAAATCAATTTTTGCGACAAGTGACTGGTCTTTGCCACATATTTGAAGGAGCAATGTAAAATAAATTATTTCTGTTTTTACTTGCAGACATACTTAAAGGAGATCTTAAAGGAAGTTGCAAATTACAATTTAAAAGCTCCGCATAAATGCATGTGGGAACTGAAGCCTGAATACAGACACTACGATAAAAGTGAGAGTTCATGATCTCGAAAAAAAGTCAATGACCTGACATGTAAAGGAGTTGTACAAGGTTGAGCATGAAAACAGCTCTGTTTAATCTGCTCGTGCGCACATCATTTTGTGTGTGAAAGTTGCCTTGTGAGGCTTAACACATACAAAAATTGAGCATGTTGAGTGATGAACTCTGCTCACCATTTCACTTTGTGTGTGAAACTTGAATTGTGTGGCATGATTTTTCGTCCACTGCAATCTAAGGTCAAGATTTAAATGATGCTGTGCTCCGCACAACAGCCATTCAGTGGATGGGCAGCTCAAGATGTGTACATTTGGAATATGGATGAACTAAACATTATAGAATGAACTTGTAAGTGCAAGAACTAGTTTCTGTTAAAAAGCTGCATGGTAAAGTTTTGCAACTACAGTGTTGGCTTCACAATAGTAAGCTAAAGGGATTATCTTTTAATGTTTACCTTATTGATTGAGATGGACATTAGCCCAACTACCCAGTTGCGTGTCTAGGGGTGTGTGGGGGTGTATCCCCCACAAAGAAGCATGCCTCCCCAGTCGCCTCACACTGCCATTGCAGAAAAAAAAAGTGGAGCCGCATCCTCATTACCACATACGGTAATTACATGAGTAAAAGCTGTTTTTAAACAAGGTATAAATAAAATTTTGCTTTAGTTATCCACTAAAATTTAAACAGTACAACAATATATTACATGTACACATTTGTTTTGTAACTTCAAGTACAGTTTATTTTATTGCAAGATAGTTGTCAGGTTGCATTATATTTAACAATCTACTATCTGCACAGTCAACTTTATATGCTATTGAAGAACACACATTTGTGTGTAAATGAATTGTTAGTGTCTAGTATCCAACAGAAACTAGATAATCTTGAAGCTTGCCCACGGTGGAATTACATTGGCCTGGTAAGATCCCTTTAGTATAGACGCCAACAATAATAGCTAGAAAAAGAGAAAGGTATACAGTGAAAGTATAATACATACTCCAAGTATTGAAATACACGCCATCGTGTTATCATCATGATGACATAATTAATGTCGAAATATTGAATCCCAACACGATGGCGTGTATTTCAATACTTGGAGTATGTATTATACTTTCTTATCTGAGATTAATCAGTGGACCTTTCGGTATACAGTGAATTTGTTAGTTTTGTTTATCCAATTCCTAAAAAGGAAAACATGGCACTTTCAAAAGCATGCACACACAAAAAAATATACTGTATATAAACAGAAAGTATAAATTAACTGTTTGTACTCTTTCATCAACGTTGTCATTGCATACGGTACCTTTTGTGTAATAAAGAATATACATTACAAATGTATACATTTTTTAGTTTTCACACAGTCTACTTTTCTTTTGTTTGTGGTGTGAGCGATGGAAGTGTTAACCCCAATGAAGGGCTTTCATATGGATTGGTTGTTAACAGCAATTGGCAATTGATCACAAGTGGAACATTCTGCTAAGCCTGGCCCCATAGATATTGTTGCTGATCCCACAAGTCTTGTTTAGCAAAGCTACCAACTGCAAATATTGATGATTTTGAATAAAAATAAAATTTTATTTTTGGCCAATTAGCGCACCCGCCACCACAAAATAAGTGTAAATAGAATAAAAATAAAAGTTTTTCTTTATTTTATTACGCCCTCCGCTGCCTTCTCCAAAGATAATATATGTATATTTCTTTCTATTTATATAAATTTGAAGCATTTAAACATTCTGTTTTACCTTCACCAATAAAATTTTATTTTTATTTTCTCCTCCATCTGGATGATTTTGGCAAAACTATTTGCTAAATAAGAAAATTTCATTTTTATTTTTAATCCGCCCTCCTCCGATAATCGTTAAACAAAATAAGTATGCGAAACAAGGAATAAAACAAGTCTTGCCCAAACAACAATGTAAATGTGTGTACACGCGTGTAAATTTCACTTTTAATTCAACAAATATGATTTATCTAGACACACATATTAATTAAGAATTCTACCTATAATACAAATAGAACCCATTTCTGCATTTGCCAAAAACCCTTCCCAAAATACACTTATATTCATAAAACATCAAACCACAACCATCTATTTTCAAAAGCATTATTAAAACAGAATCACACCGTTACAACCGCCTCTCATGCAACAATGAAATTTCTGGCATTACAAATTTATTCTGAGAGAGACTCAAGAAAATTGGCTACAGTACTAAATTTATCAATAAGCACTTGCTTCAGTATTATTAAAAGGGTATAATTTAAAAAAATAATAATAATAATCATACCAAGCCACAATTATTCTTTAAAATTAAATTCGTTAAAACTTCTAATAAACTTAACATAAAGAAATAATTAACGATCATAATCATCTAATCAACAATACCTGTACGTATAATATTAAATACATTAATTATAATGATAGCTTAAACGAATCTTTTGTACTAGTTAGAAATTACATTTAAAATTAATTCCATAAATCATAATGAGTCATTTTAATCATTATTGTACTATGTTAATTTTATTTTGAATTAAAGAGAATTTAATGTTAAACAATTTGTTTCCGTAATATTTGTTGTTACAATGCGTTTTTCTACATAGATTAGATTAATAAAAAAAATGGGGATAGTAATCCTTATATACTCATTAATAAGAATAACATTTTTAGTCTTCTAATCAATTTTGTATAGCTGGAGTTAGTTTCGACCTAGGCAGACCTTGCTAAAAAGGTACACTTTTTTCATCAAAATAATAATAACAATAATAATAATAATAATAAGTAAGATTTGTATAATGCTCGTATTCATTTTAAAGAAATGCACAAGGCGCTGAGAAAATAAACAGCGGAAAGAAAAATTGGAAAACAAAATCAATTAAACTAAGCAGTAAATGTCCTAAATACTATAGCTTACCAGAAAAGCAGACAAACCAGTATTGCCCTCCGTTTACTAGCACTTTTCAAAGTTTTAAACTTTAAAAAGCCCCGGTAAGGGTTCGCTGGTTCATGACTCACAGAAGTTCAAATAATGCTAGTATCTATCTAGCCACTTGTGGCCTGACTGATTTTTTTGCAGCCAGTGAAAATGAATAAAACCCCTATGTGTGTGGCCTGCCGAACCATCTTTGGCTTAAAAACACCTTGTTATTTTTTTATAGCCCGACACCGATTATTTGTATAGCTGAGCTTAAAGTGTTAGAACAGTAGGTTTTTTGGAAGCACACTGGAAACATAAAGTTTAGGTGCGGCCCTTGGTGTTAATTCAAAAATTCACTTAGGCCCTCCGACTCATTTTTTTGTCCACCTTTGATCCATACTATCTTAAATCCGTCAACTTTATTTATTCAAACAAGCGTTCTATTAAAAATAAAAAATTAAAAAAAAGAAACAAATATATAAAAATAATAACAATTAATTAATTAATAATTTTATACAAATTGCTGCTGTTGTGGACAATGTATACCAGCATTCTGTAAAGAGTATCATTTTTTATTGGTGCTATACAAAAATAAATTATTATTATTATTATTATTATTATTATTATTTATTATTATATAAAAAAAAATAAACAAAAAACTTTGGATTTAAGAAAAAATCAGAAAATTTCAAATGAAGAAATAGGTCATGAGTGCGTTTTCTGAAAGTTGCTATTACTGTATATACTTTTAATGGAGTAAAAGGAAATTAGTACTTGTTCAGCTACACAAAATGGTTGATCGTCCAATGATTTAAAAAGAAAGAAACGTGGCGAGCAATTTCATATCTATGATGTCATGCATTATGTGATTGATTTTGTCTTTGCCTACCAAATGGCTTGAGTCAAATTTAGTTATAAGATCTTGTAGTATTTATTTTTTATTACGATCATTCGTGGTTTGGATGAAAATAAATATGTACTGTACTTCAACATTATTCAGAGCGACTGGTGAACACTGAATTTTTTTCTGTATCATTATAATTTCTGTCTAATCGATAATGAATAATTTTTATCACACCTGATATGTATTTATTGAACATAAATTCTAATTGTTATTGCAGTCTGTTGCCTGGTATTTCTTACTTTGCTTTGTCTTTGCCACGCAGCAGCCTTCATCTCCGCCTTTCTTGGCGTAGATCATTTGTCCGTCTGACCTTAAGAAAGTGTACTTTTGTCCAGCTAGTTTTACTCCCGTTGAATGCAGACCCGAGGGGTTGGCGAAGCCTTGGACCAGACCTTTGACTTCCTCACTTGTAACCTTAAATAAATAACAAACTTACAAAAGAGTAATTTAAGAATGAAAGTTGGGATACTGTACTGTCTATAATAATCTGTGAAACTCTCTCAATCGAGTGTTGCTTATCTGAGTTGCTTCGACATCAGTGTTCTTAATGTGTTCTTATAAAAAAAAAGTGTAATTTAAAAGTAACAAATTAATATGCAATCAACTTCCAATGAATTGGTTGTTACATATTAGGCCTACATTAAAACTGCTAGCAAACTGAATTTTAAGTCGTTATTGAAGTGAGCCTACCTATGGGAAATCAGTGGGATTAATTGTCTTTTGATGGATTTTCTTTTGTAGGCCTAGTTGCTGAAATGGCGTTCAGTTTCTTCTATATGAATATGATTACCAATAATAATAATAATAATGGCATTTTTTTCAACAAAATATATACTCGGCTTTAAAAAGGTAGAATTTGTGTCTTTTGTGTAGGGTGTATTCAATTGTTTGTAGACCGCATAAACATTTCACTTAGGACTCCACTATGTTTCATAGACCTACCTTAAATTTCTTTGATGCTGCCCAAGTGCTTCCGTCTAAGCCGAAAATCGCTCCTTTTCGAACATTACGTGTTCCTACTAGTTGTTTATCAACGTATTTTTTCCAACTCATTTTTTAGGATATGCGAGTTACTTTAGAGCACACCACTGTGTTAAGCTTATACTTGCTGTTTCTTTTGTGTATGTACCGTAACCCATAGAAATGAATGTTTATACGTGCGTTCATATCTTAGCAACGCATTGTGCGCACATCACGCGAAAGCGCTCCATAAAATGACAATGGTATGGAATATCAAGTTTTCGTTAACATTAATGTTGTCTGTTTAGGCTAATTTGAATCTACGGTACTTCAAATTCTACATTATTCAGCGAAAAGGGTGCCGATCCATATGGGTAAAATTGAAATGTGTTTATATTAATTATACTATTCCGGTATTTCCGCAGTAGATGTGTCTCCCAAAGCACGCACAACGTGTTTTCGCGCAGACACCACTGATGTTGATCTTGATAGTATGATTGATAGGCTAGACTCCGGGTGGAGTCACTCAGTGGTCATGATTTACTTGCTTTCCTGGATGGCAGTAACTTCTGTAATCCTGGGTAAAGAAGCCAAGCATACAATACTTATAGGGCGCTCAATGTGTAATCTGCACTATTTTTATACGGCGCAAAATTTTAACGGGTGGTCAGCCCAACGCTTTTCAATCACAGGTTTAAACATATTTAAGGATGTAGCATTTACACCTTCATCTAACAATGAGTCCCCCCCACCCCAACCACCGTTGGACATTGTTTATCCAAATAACGTTATTTTTATTGACAATCCCTAATATTGTAGTTCTAAAAGCACATTTTTGGTCCGAGTCCTACTAGTCCACAAAAACTATCCCCGTGAACCCTAAAAATGTTTTTTTTTTAATGATTCCTTTACACGGACCAAGGTTTTAGTTGTCCTCTTGATTCGGACCCCGTCGGATATATTGGATCCCCTGTCGGCAAATTTGGGAGCCAACGCTGGTAGGGTGGGTGGGACAGCTACGCAGTGAAAAAAATTGTAATGACAGTGTAACGATTTTATGGAAACCTAGATTTAGTCATTAATAGGCCTAGGTTGTTTTATGAGACAGTTTGTTGGACACGTAAATACGGATTATATCCGGCTTACCTACATACATGGGAGCCATGAGTGTCATTTTAATGTGCTATGCGCTTGCTTTCAAAAATATAAATTCTGCGATTTTTGATCACTGAGGATATATTCCAATTGGATTCCCACACTTTGATGTTTTCTGTTTCTCTTATCATGATTATCTTTGACGTTAATATTTCCCCATTATAAAATTATGGGTGCCCAAGAAGTTTGATCCAGTGCCTACTTCCGAGTCATTTTCTAAAAGTAGATCCAAGCTTACAAAATTTCGTATCTTTGTATACGTTCCACAATCTAATATTCAGCAGCGTAGAGATGGGCAGTGCGCGCCATTTCAAAGTCACGCGGCGGGCCAAGGCTATTAGGGCCCTATTCATAAATAGGCCTAAAAATGATAATTAAAAACAATTTCCAACTTAATATTTTTAAAGTAAAACTTTAAAAAAAGCACCTCAATAATATTTAGGTTTTTAGAGTAGAAATTATTGATATTATTTTACGTGCCACCAATTTTATTTTTTTAGTTTAGAACTACGGTAGCTGTTGAGACCGCATAGACCTCTCTTAAATCAGTGACGAAAGTTCCGATTTATCATTGGCCATTGGGGTAAAAACGTAAGATATCTTCGTACAATGAATTTTCTGAAAACGTGAATCAGTGTACCTGCAGCATGGAAGCTGGTATAAGATGTATAGTGTGAACTTGTATTAAACTGTTAAAATACATTAGAGACATAATGAGTTAAACAAGCTATCGATTTTTAACAATGAGCTAGCAAATATCGTCGCTCACATCACGAACTAACACAATTAAATTCAATTGTGTTAGTTCGTGAAATCCCAGTAGCGCGTCAAAACGAGCGCGTATTGGTTGTCAAGCAATTTTGTATTCTTTACCACACAAAAAGTCCTTAACGACAGCAGCGCGTATTTTGACGCGCTTTTTTGATTTCACGAACTAACACAATTGAATTTAATTGTGTTAGTTCGTGATGTGAGGGACGATATTATGCTCCGTTCACAGCAACGGTATAAATAAAACACAAATGGATTGTTTATTCTTCACAGACGATGTTTTGAACTAGAATTTCAATTTCCGGGAGGCAATTCAAAATTGCCAACGTCTAAAATTTGTCGAAAGTTTAACTTGGTAAAAATAACATACAAACCACGAACATAAAGATGAAACTAATGGATATTTCCTGAAGACATACAAAGAGGGCAGTGAAAACAAGAAGTGAAATTTTAGCATAATGTGAATGATGAACCTTAACTGTAATCGATTCTTTTAAATTATAACGAAATTTCTGAATGTTTTAAAGATATTTTAATGAATGTATCGTAATTTTGTAATATTAAATATTTCTCTTTTATTGTCTTGTACAGTACTTTGAGATTTCATAGTCTACTATTTTAATGTATTTTTACTATATAGTAATATAATATACATTAAAATATTTTAATGTATATTTTAATGTGAAGTGTGCACCTTCTGGTCTCTTTCACTGTATAATAATAATTCTTTATTTTTGTCCTCATATATGTATGCCTCTACACACGGGGAAATTCGGGCTGGGTCCCCGGGGACCCGCGGCTGCCATAGCTCGGCGCCAACTACCCACTCTACAACATCAAACGGATACATACTGATATACATACATGGCCCGGGATTTATCAATCTCAGCTTAGCATGTCTTAAGTCAAAAAAGTTAAAATGTCCACCTTAAGCTAATTTATTACCCAATCTTAGAAAAATCTTGGCTTAAAAATCGTTTTTAGATGGTGCCAACGTACAATCGACTTTCTAATTTTAAGCAATTTTAAGCTAAGCAATATGGATAATTTTGACTTAAGCGAAAAATGGACTTAAGAAGAATTTAAGCTTCTTTCTAGTTAGATAAACGTGGACCCTGGTCCTTAACTCGCCTAACTCTCCTGAGAGGGTTATTCAGGAGCTGAGCGTTTTTGTTATTATAAAAGACCCGAATTCAATACTCGATGCAGAGCCGGGTATTGAACCCAGGCGTGCAAGAGGCAGGAACCATATCAATTAACCAAACGCTCAGTATGTTACTGTATTTCAATGATGCATTTTTTATGGTAGGCCTATTTAGTGTATTTGTTTTTGAATGCACCACAGTTATCGCGAGTGCCGCTGATACAAATGTGTGTAATCAAAAGATTATTATTTTGCCTAGTAGTACTACAAGTCCTAGAATTTTCATTCTTTAAATTCGAAATACGGCTCATGAAAATTTAAGACGTCGGAGCTTTCGGGGAATCCTCTACCCGGATCCCACCGTGGGAAATTCACGGCTCCCAGTAATCTCCCTCTCCCAACACCATTCCCCACTATCCATAACTCAGACCTATGGCCCCGGTTGGCACTTCACATCACCGGGGCCCGGCAATTAATATTGCACTACTGGGGCCCGTTCTCACCTAGTTACGGCGCTGCTAATAATTATTTCCCCTAGAAATCATAATGGTACTGTCCCTGATCACTGAAGCAATATCATGAGACCGTAATTTTAATTCAGTACTTCTTTTAATCTGCTGCGATGCGGTCGTTAGTCCAGTTGCTGTGCTACATCTTGCTCCTCACGTTTTGTTTAGTATGTTTTTACGAATTTATTCTTCGTCGTAGCAGCTTTCATGTACTCTCTGAGAATAAAATGTAAGTACAATATTTTCATTTCAAATAGGAAAATAAAAGGAAGCTGAATGTGCTGTAATCCTGACAATTGATTATATTTTGCGACTAATTTGTTTCTATTAAACTTTCCACTGTCACTAAACAACCTGCAGTTAATATTCTTACTCCTTTCTGTCTGTTTTGTAAGACACCTCATGCAATTCCATCCAATGATAGTATATCACCAAATTGAAAAAGTTCCATACTTTGAAGATGGTCGAGAATACATTTGTTTTTAAAAAAAGGGAATCTTAATTCTTACATTTTTACCAGTAATCTATTGTATTTGGGCATTGAAATGGTATTACGACCCCCATAACCCATTTGGCTTATTTTTTGCACACCCCATAACCCCACCCTCCAATGGCAATTGGATACGGCCCGTTATTTATTTTCAGTCCGCCTACTCGGTTTCAATTAATAATAATAATAATAACTGCCTAGTTGGATAGTAAAAATAATAGTAGACCTAGTAATAATAATTACCGTATAGTAATAATAACAATAATACTCACAGTGATAATGATAATAATAATATTGATAATAATAACTATTAATAATAATAATGACAACATTAAACAATGATATCATCATTAATGAATGAATAATGATGCATTCATAATAATGATGAATTAATAATAATAATAATAATAATAATAATAATAATAATATCATTAATGGTAATAATAAAGCATTTGTAATGCGCCATCGATCTATGCATACCTCCTTTGTAGGCCTACAAAAAAAGATTCGAAATTCGTTTAAACTGAATTAAAAAATAGACCTACTTCCCAGTGTTGTATTTTTTATAGCCCTACCTGTCTAGGATTGCATTTTCTTTTAGTGACCAAAAGTTTTGGCCAACGAGGTAATGTACTTTTAATTAAAAAGTACGGTTAAACCCAAACAAACTGGCATAATGTTTGAATTGGCTAAGACTGTAGGCCTATTATCGATCATATTCCACTTCTAATTACATTTTGGTTTCAGATTGAACAGGGCTGATCCCAGAATCGATGACTTCGTCTCACCTGATCCCAGAATCGATGCCTTCGTCTCACAATCTCACCAAATAGGCCTACAATGCGGGACAGAGAACCGGGCAAAGGACAGAATTGTATTTATAAAAACCCACAAAACTGCCAGTACAACATTAGCTTCGATATTTGAGAGATATGGCTATTCACGCAATCTTACATTCGGGGTTGGAGTCGGAACTCACGTCATATCTAGCTACAAACTCTTCAAACGTCACATGATCCACCAAAGTAATTCACGTCATCAGTACCATTTTTTGACGAATCACGTGCGGTATAACCGAAAAGAGATGGAAGCCGTTTTCCCAAATGCTACATATGTGACAATTCTCCGAAACCCTGTGTCACAGTTCGAATCTGCATTTGGTTACTTTAATTTTGCAAATAGTGCTCACATTACAAATAGCGAAGATCCAATAGGCACTTTTTTCACTGACCCTGACAAATTCTACAACACCACTGGTTTCTTTTTTAAAAACCAAGCTAAAAACGGCCAGATATTTGATCTAGGCTTAGACACATCCCTGCAAAATGACAGAAGTGCATTTAACGACGTATTTAAATCGTTAAAACAAGAGCTTGACTTTGTTTTAATATCAGAATATTTTAATCATTCGCTGGTGTTGATGAAACAAAAATTATGCTGGCAGACGGATGATATTTTGTACATTTCTAAAGGGATTCGAAATTCTCATATTCGTTACCAACTTAAACTAGAAACAAAAGAGCGAATAAAGGCATGGAACGCCCTGGATATGCAACTTTATAATTATTATAACGAAACACTCTGGAGGAAGATTTCGGAGTATGGATCAATGTTTTGGGATGATCTGAAAGAATTCGAGAATCGGCTTGAAGAGATTCAAAGTGAATGCATAGATACATCTAAACGTGACGTCAGCGATTACCGTGAAGACAACATTGTAGTTAAAGATGATGCAGGAGAATTTTGCAAAGCTCTTGCTTTGAATGATGTAGAATACTCAAGATTGATACGCAAAAGGCAAGGACTTGATAACTAGACGAACAACTATAATTATCATGGTAACCTTTCAACAGGAATCCGATGATCGTAAAACTCGCCGACACTCTTGTGAGAAGAAACTAGGCCTATAATTTAAAGCAACGAAAAGATGCCATTTAGAAAGGTCATGGTATAATTTAGAAACCAAAATAAATAAATAAAACTAGCGATTCTTAAGGAAAACCAGGCTTTAGCTTGACATTTGCCGTATACATTCCTGTCTTAGTTAACTTAAACAGGAGCCCGGTTTAGTACATTTTTTGATAAAGCAAAAAAGACATCAGCCAAGTTGCGATGTTGCACTAGCGTGGCAGTCCCCGGCGCAACCGGGAAAGCTCCCCGAAACGACCAACCAACGAAAGCTGTCGGCTATGCAAGTAGCGATTTTGTGGAACAAGCTACATGCATCGGGGTTCGGTTGTTGGCATCCTTTTGTCGACACTTTGGTTTGTTACGACCAAATTTGTTTTGAGGCGATGGACTTAAAATTTCTTCCTGAACTAAACACTGGATCGCGACCCATGGTTGCGGTACAGAGGTTTAGAGAATATACCGGGTGTTGTGTTGAGTTTTTCCTTGAGCAATGAGACTTGGCGTACGTACGCTTTAACCTCAAGGAAAAGGCGCATTATAAATGGCTGTACCAGTATCTGTACCCAGTATCATACAAGTAAAAATAAAACTGAGTTAATGTCCGCCAAATATGACAGCATACGCAAGAAAAATACAAAATGAACAGGTATCCTATCCCCGAAAACAATGTAATATTTGAGATTTTGTCATAGTTATCATCAGCACACGTTGTATAGCCACAGCTGATTATGCGTTTCATACAACTGTTGCGTGTCACCCGGTTTCCATTGTGTCACGATCATTAACAACATATGGTGTGGGTTGATAATGATATTGATTTTCACTTATGCAATTAGCCTTTACCTGCATTGCATAATTGCATTAATTCTAAGTTTAGACAGTAAAGAAGTAACACACGTAATGATTATTGTGATAATTGGACCAAAGCTTAATGCCAATTTAGCTCTAGCGGAAGAGGAATTAATAGGACTAGTGTAAAACTGATTTTTTTTAAGACACTGAAGGAGCATCTGAAGAAAAAGTCGGAAACGGTTAATAGCATATTCTTTTTGAATACTCTACTTAAAAGTGGGGGACCCTCACTCTGAAGGCCAAAACTAGGCAAGCGAAAGCTTTTTTACTTTTTATTTTTCGGTTTTTCTGTCTTTTCTGCGGCCTACTTATGATTTGATTTATGACAATAAAAAGTAACATACTGTACTTATTAAAAGTAGAGCTATACTACCAGCGTAGGGAGTTCGTCGACAACGTTTGAGAGTTGGGTAAATTGGAATTGGTCTCAGGTCCGATTCAATGGCAAGCAGGCTTGATGGTTCTCTGACCTACATTTCAGAAATCGTTCCTTCACCTTTCATTTTGAGTATTCTGGTGTCTACGACATTGGAACCAGCCATAACAGGGGTCTTGGGTCGGAGGCAGGTGGTGTCAAAGGCAATAATTTTCCCGGTTAATAATTCATAATACCCCCACCCCCATACAAAACAATACGACATAGGGCTTACCTTATTTATAATATAAGCCACACACATGTGTTTGAAACTAAATATAAGCATTTTCATCATGGTTTTATTTATCACAAACATATTCTTCTTCTTCGATCAATACACATTGAGGCCCTTCTCTTAGGTTAACATTTTAAAATGTTCTTTCTATTTGAGTTGGTACTATCATGTGTTCAATTAACTTAGAAGGCAAAGGGGGTCAATCACAAGTTCTCGCCCTGACAAATTCGTGCGTAAAAAAATTGTTTTTAATTCTAATCTCGTCGGATTTTATCAAAACTCCTTAAAATGTGCAACTTTTAAAGTAAATTGCTCCATACTTTTAATATGCTTGACCTTTGACATGTGCAAATATATATATTCTTTTGTGTCCAGCTGAATAAACATCTTCAAGTAGGTAGTTTATAAAAAGAAAAATGTACTGTCACCACTGAGGTTTTGACACAAAGATCCTATGACAAAGAATAAAGCATATTTACGATGTTCTCAAAGTCAGTAGACTTAATTGAATTTTATTTTTTACAATTAATCCATGTTCTAAGAGAGTTTAATCATATAATTTTGTTAAACAAAATTAAGCACAGGCCTACTGTATGCTGCGACTTTGTATAGGAGCAATGCACTACGCAATAATGTAAGTGATATAAATTGTTTGCCAAATTTCCTTTACAAATTACACAAGATTTATGAACACTATCACACATGATGCAAGGTCTGTCTCTTATACACATCTTCGGCTATGCATGTAGCGATTTTGTGGAACAAGCTATGCATCGGGGTTCGGTTGTTGGCATCCTTTTGTCGACACTTTGGTTTGTTACGACCAAATTTGTTTTGAGGCGATGGACTTAAAATTTCTTCCTGAACTAAACACTGGATCGCGACCCATGGTTGCGGTACAGAGGTTTAGAGAATATACCGGGTAGTTGTCTTGAGTTTTTCCCTGAGCAATGGGACTTGGCGTACGTACGCTTTAACCTCAAGAAAAAGGCGCATTATAAATGGCTGTACCAGTATCTGTACCCAGTATCATACAAGTAAAAATAAAACTGAGTTAATGTCCGCCAAATATTACAGCATAGGCAAGAAAAATACAAAATGAACAGGTGTCCTATCCCCGAAAACAATGTAATATTTGAGATTTTGTCATAGTTATCATCAGCACACGTTGTATAGCCACAGCTGATTATGCGTTTCATACAACTGTTGCGTGTCACCCGGTTTACATTGTGTCACGATCATTAACAACATATGGTGTGGGTTGATATTGATTTTCACTTATGCATTAGCCTTTACCTGCATTGCATAATTGCATTAATTCTCAGTTTAGACAGTAAAGAAGTAACACACGTAATGATTATTGTGATAATTGAACCAAAGCTTAAAGCCAATTTAGCTCTAGCGGAAGGGGAATTAATAGGCCTAGTGTACAACTGATTTTTTTAAGACACTGAAGGAGCATCTGAAGAAAAAGTCGGAAACGGTTAATAGCATATTCTTTTTGAATACTGTACTTAAAAGTGGGGGACCCTCACTCTGAAGGCCAAAACTAGGCAAGCGAAAGTTTTTTTATTTTATTTTTTATTTTTTGGTTTTTCTGTCTTTTCTGCGGCCTACTTATGATTTGATTTATGACAATAAAAAGTAACATACTGTACTTATTAAAAGTAGAGCCTATAGTACTACCAGTGTAGGGAGTTCGTCGACAACGTTTGAGAGTTGGGTAAATTAAAAATAATAATAAATAATATTTGCAAATTAAGTTACGTAACTGTGGTTGGAAATGATAAAATTGGTTAAAGGTCGTATACTCATGTCAAAATATTATTAAATAATAGCATTTTAAACATTTAATAACATTTAAAAAATATTTTGTAACTGTCCTTTTATTGTAGTTTGAATAAGGAACTAGGAACCATTCACAGACATAAATTGGAATTGGTCTCAGGTCCGATTCAATGTCAAGCAGGCTTGATGGGTCATTCTCTGACCTACATTTCAGAAATCGTTCCTTCACCTTTCATTTTGAGTATTCTGTTGTCTACGACATTGGAACCAGCCATAACAGGGGTCTATTTAAAAAAAATAAAATCATTGTTGTCACATGCACTTTTTGAGTTGGTAAAGCCAAAAAGCAAAAATAAAGTGAGATTAATTTGGTTTTTTTTAAGGTAAAATTATTCTGTAAAGACGGGATGTGGAATTGGTTTTTTAACAATCAATGAGACCCGTTACAGGAGGAAAACAAAACAAAACAAAACACAGTGGCGTATCTAGGGGATACAAAAATTACTCGACCACCCCCCAGTCCACCCCCAAAAAGTCAATCAAGTAGTTAAAAATCACCTTATTTTTGCGAATTAGCACCCTTCAACTGATGATTGAGCCCACCCCCCACCCATCACCTTTGCGCCCGCCATCAGCACCTCCATTTAAAGACTTCTAGATACATCACTGAAGAAACACAATCTTTAGATTTGCACAGCGACGTGAACAGGTTCATTCATCAGTGACTCTCCTGTATTATCTGCACATAATAGTTTCGGGGCCAAACCTAGAATTCACATCATGACAACAAAAACTCAACGCTGTCTCGTGCAAAAGTTACTCTTTGTCATTCGAAAGCTCCATACTTTTAATATGCTTGACCTTTGACATGTGCAAATATATATATTCTTTTGTGTCCAGCTGAATAAACATCTTCAAGTAGGTAGTTTATAAAAAGAAAAATGTACTGTCACCACTGAGGTTTTGACACAAAGATCCTATGACAAAGAATAAAGCATATTTACGATGTTCTCAAAGTCAGTAGACTTAATTGAATTTTATTTTTTACAATTAATCCATGTTCTAAGAGAGTTTAATCATATAATTTTGTTAAACAAAATTAAGCACAGGCCTACTGTATGCTGCGACTTTGTATAGGAGCAATGCACTACGCAATAATGTAAGTGATATAAATTGTTTGCCAAATTTCCTTTACAAATTACACAAGATTTATGAACACTATCACACATGATGCAAGGTTTATCAATATTCACAAGTTTTATAGAATTCAATTATAGAATTACAAGTTTTATAGAATTCAATTATAGAATTACAGTACATAAAGTAACATAGCTCCCTCAAAATCTTACTGTACAATTTATTTTTGTTTGGCATCTATCCATAACATTTGGCCCCTTAACCACATGTACTTTTTAAGTGTGTAAAGTGGAGGTTGTGACAGCGAATATATTCCAACCAGTGGTCACATCCTTCTTTTTAATTTTCCAAATCCTGGATTCACGCCTGATGATGAGCTCATATAGTGGGAAAAAATTGTAAAGATGCATTTTTTTTTTAGATACATGTTTCCCTCTAATTAAAGACCCCTCCAAATAAAGACCACCTCCAACTAAAGACCACTTTTCTGAGGTCCCAAATTAACATGTCTTTTATTTTTATTATTCTAATTAGAGACCAAAGTTGCTAAAGACCATGGAAATCCCAGTCCCAAAAGTGGTCATTAATTGGAGAGAGACTTGTATCTACCTCTGATAGATGGCCTTTTAATGTATTGTACAGAGAAGAACAAGTGATGTGGGTGGGGGAGCTGATGACAGGGAAATGAAATCATCATATAATGTTGTTAAACAAAAATTAAGCACAGGCCTTCTGCCCAATGGTGAGTTCCAGGATCTTCAAGAACCAGGAGACCACATCCTCACATTACAACTTCACTTTTTTATTTTCTTTTGTAAAATTTAAAGGAAAACAAATGTACAGTATAAAACAATCTTTCTGAATGGTTGTGTGTATGTCAACCATTTCTGTGGTCAATGACAGCCAAGTGTCTTCAACATGATGGTGGCTATTTAAACAAGTAACACGCTACACTAATGAAATAATCTAATTAAATTGGTATCTAATCGGTATCAAAAACTGAAAGCAGATTGCATAATCAAAGCCCAGAGATAACACTTTGTAAAAAAAAAAAACAATAAAAAATGATAAACTTAAATCCTGTATTTACAGGCACCATTACAAATAAAAACAGATAAAACAAATATTTGAATTTTGCTTGTTAGCATTTCCAACAATGGCAGAGTATTCAAGTATTAATAAATATTTGCATCAAAAAATAGTGAACTAAATTGTTTAAAAATCTGTTTTAAAAATGAATTTAAATAAAAACATTCAATTAAACATTTAATTTCCAGTCACCTCATTTTTTCCCAAATTGCTATAACATTTTTTTCACCAGCAAATAACTTCTTGATATTTAATAATCATTCACTCACCACAAGCACTGCTCTCTTTGAATTTTCAACCATTCTGCCAATGATGCAATTACTCACTCTAAAAAAAAAACAACTTTAACCCCTTCCAAGATCACCCAGAAATGACTGGAGAAAAATCTTGATATTTACTAAACCTTCACTGGTCTTAAGCATTGCTCTCTTTGCATTGTTAACCAATCTGCCATTGATCTCTCAAAAACACTAACCACTTCCAAGATAATGTGGAAATAACTCGAGAAAAATCTTGATACTTAATAACCCCTTAATGATCTTAAGCATTACTCTTTTTGAATTGTTAACCAATCTGCCATTGATGCAATTGATCTCTCTAAAAAAAACCACTTCCAAGATGATCATTGATAAAAATCCTCCCTCATGGCATCATCCTCTTCTTCTCTCTTCTTTCCATCTTGTAACACTTTCAGCAGATTCTCCAGGTCAGAATTATATAGCATCGACATATTCTCATCTATGTTCATGGTAGTCTTGTCATGATGATCTGATGCATCTGATGCTTTGCAGACATCTTCAGATGCCGATGGCTGTGAAGTATTTGTGTCAATAATTTCTGTTAAGCTTGTAGGGAACTGGAAGTTCACATTGGAATCTGAAAGTAAAGAAATACAAAACAATAAAAAAAATCTCTGCTTCGACCACATATTATACTTTTAATATTAATCACTCAGAAGCAATGTGGCCGTCCTGAGGTCAAACAACGTACCCTACATTTTGGTTGATTTTGAGATATCATTTGGGGGTATATTAAACACTTTTGAATTAGGTATGAAAATTTCAAGTCTCAACAGTGAGTGGTTTCGGAGATAGCACCACCTATCTTTAAGTACAAAACTTAAAATCTAGTGGTAAAACAACGTAACTGCCAGATTATGAGTCAAAACAACGTATCTATGATGAAGTATCTATGATGAAGATACGTTGTTCTGCCCTGGAATGGAATTAGACAATTATTTTGAGCTGATTAGAGTTTAGCAAAGCAAAATCAATTTGTTGATGGTGTTTTAATATCAATAAACTTAATGATGTTTGCACAATATATTGCACTTGTGACAATACCGTGCTTGACATGTTTCAAAGGTAAAACAACGTATCTGTAAATGTCATTTTTATTATTTAGATTAAGTCACTGTAATAAGCTAAGAACTTAATATGAAATAGACTTAATTACTTAATCAACAAACAGTATTATTTCATTGTATTTCAATTCCTGTGGATTCTCTGTGTTTGTTTAATTTTTTCATTGTGTTTCTGTCATTTAAATAAACCAAGAGTCTGTATGTTTTGTTGAAAACAACAAGGTACAACGTTTCAGGTGCATTTCCTCCATCTGTTTGTGTTTGATAGTAATCTTTATTATAATGATTAAAAAAATGAATAAATGAACCTACCTTTTCTGGAATAGAAGAGTATATAAATACTAGCAGCATCATTTTGAGTTGGAGTTTGTTCTACGACCGTTTCGTCATTACAGTGGTACCAATCCTTGGTCAGGGGGTTCTTAACATACGATATATAATGGCCTGCATTAACACCTTTAATAACAACCAAAACATTTGTTAACTAATTAAGTTACTTAAATCCAATCCAATCAGAACATTTGTAAAGCGCCTTTCTTTGCAGATACAAAGCGCTGCACCCCACATACTTAGGCACCTCACAAACCACAGGCAGCCGTGATCATTGCCTAACCCAAGCACAGAACAAGTAAACAAAGCAAAAGATGCAGTGGCAAAGTCTGGAATCATAAATAAATAATGCAACAACAAATAAAATAAGAATAAAAATTAAGTTACTTAAATATAGAAAGCATTTAAAAAATCAATAAATAAAATAAACAATAAATAAAATAAGAATAAAAATTAAGTTAAGAATTTAGAAAGCATTTCAAATCATTACAGTATTTTTCTTAGCTCAACACTGAAGCATTTCAAATCATTACAGTATTTTTCTTAGCTCGACACTGAAGATGTCAGCAATGAAGGACCACCTCCAATTAAAGACTACTATTCTGTGGTCCCAAATTAACAAATTTCTTTAATTTTCATTATTATTCTAATGAGAGACCACAGAGCTGCTAAAGACCATAGAAACCCTGGTCCCAAAAGTGGTCTTTAATTGGAGGGAAACCTGTAATTTAGTAAGTAATTTACATGGACACTATACATTTGTAACGGGCATATTTCCTTTTGTAAAGGTCAACCAAAAAATGGACAGATGAAATAAACAAACAAAATATAAAATTTAAATACACAAGATCAAACATATAAAGCTAAAACTGTCTGGCATACATTGTGTTAACTTAAGAACTGTACAAATAAAAGTACTAATAAAGGTCTCCCTCTAATAAGACCTCTCCAATTAAAGACCACCTCCAAATAAAAACAACATTTCTGCAAGCCACAAATGAATTTCTATCTTTAAATTTCTTAATAAAGACAACAGCAGCTAACAACTATGAAAACCCTGGTGATATTGTTAACACAACAAGCAATACATTTACATACCCCCAAAGTGACATACACATGCTTGGAGGTCATACAGCAACTGAGTCTTCTCTGCACTGATGGCAGGGCATAAGTACGGACTCACATCCAGGCCCTCCAGAGGAAACAGCACCTTGTTATCCAGTTTGGTGCTCATGAAATTGTGGAAGACGAATCTGAAAAGGTTAAAAAAACTTATGGTTAGCCATGTTATTCTAAATGTACAGAAATATACATTTTATCTCAAATCAGATGTACTGGTCCATGCAGCCCCTGTTGACTTGTGATGGGATTGCCACTTTGAAAAGTGATTTAGTTTTGCATATCCTTGGCCCTAGTGCCTAAAGCTGAATACAAAAAAAAATGTACCCTGATACTGGAAGTCGGGCACTTCAACTACTAATTTTATGCTATTAAAAGTATCTCTCACCTTTTGAGGTAGACAATAAGAACGTCTGGATAACGACATATCGACAGTGTCTTACTTGCACACTGTGGTTTCCGGCAACAAGGGCAAAACCATGGATTGTGCTCATCTAGGTATTCACTGTTAGAAACGTAAACACAAACATTGAAACTAAATATTAGGGAAAATAATAGATGCCAAAACAATGAATATTAATAATAAAAACATAAATACAAAAACTATGACAGAAAAGTGTTATTTGAATTGCTAAATATAAACTAAAATCAATTTGAAATTTGTTAAGAATTTAGTTTAAAACTAGTCACAATAATACAATCTATGTGAAAATAGTATGTTTTGTTTTCAAAGTATTGTAGACATAATATTTAGAGTTGAAAAAAGAGTATTCTGACAGCTCAACCAATAACTTTGTTTAATTTAATTTAATTGCAGCCAGTTTGATAGCCAACTTCTGTTTGTAACCTACTCCACAGCATTTTATTTGTTTTAGCTTATATAACAATAGTGTTTGCACTGTATCCTATTACACACTACTGACTTCCAATCTATAAAAAGATGGAAGAAGGTTAATTACTGTGGGAGTATTAACATGCTGTATGAAACTTTGAAGTAGCAGTCCACTAATTTTTCACTTATATTTTGGTGAGCTAGAATTAATCCTATTATGCCTGTTAAAAATATGAACATCCTGCATTAGACGAGACTTTTACAGTATATACCTTGTTTAGTGAACCCGCTGCCGCCAATAATGATGATTTTGAATGAAAATCAAATTTTATTGTTTGTTTTAATTTCGACTCTTATGACATACCATACGATAGACCCCAGAAATAAAACAAAACATAAAAGTTAACAGTTTTCTAAAACACAGTGATTTTGAATGTGTGGTTTAATACATATAAAAGCAACTTGTGATTAGTTTGAATTCATTAAAAAGATAGCTTACATTTACTGTAATATCTGGTCTACTACACTTATTACCCAGCCAGCCTATGTGGTAGGCCTAGGCCTACAGTAGCTAGTTTACAGCTGAAGGGAAGGCTAGCATCGCAAAAGAAAGAACTGTATGTGAACTTTGTTATCATCTATCTAGCTTTCACCATATCAATGTCAATAAGGTTTTTCTTTGACCTCAACACATTTTTGTAATTCTCTAAACAATCTTTTCATAGCTAGGCCTTGGCCAAAATTCATTCATCTAATATATTAGCATTGGACCATCCCTTGCAGGCACTACAAATTTAAAACGGCTGTACATCATTCGCTACCAACTAGACTCATCGCGGACGTAATATTAGCCACAAGGCTTATCATTCCCGGCTGTGATTGGTTGAAATACACAATATGGAATATAGACGCAATTTGCAATCTGACCAATGACAAACATGCTTTCATAAGAAACTCATTCCAATGGTAAGAGATATGATATAAACATATACAATTTCATGTTTTATTCGACAATATTTTCGCAAAAACTCTTCAAACTTTAAATTTTCCTAGCCTTCTCTTCTATACTACTGCAAGATTAGCCTAATCATGTCACAAACCAAGGCCCTGATAGAAAATAAATGATTTCAAAATTCATTCAAAATATAGTATAAGCCCTCTCCCTGAGAGAGTGGACTAAAATAAAAGTTTTTCCTTCTTTTTATTACACATGATGCTGCCTTAAAATCTGCAAAAATAAAATATGTATATTTCTTCCTAATTATATAAATTTATAGCATTTAACCATCCAAATACTACACTGTTTACATTTACCAATAGAATTTTATTTTTATTTTCTCCTCCATCTGGATGTTTTGGGCATTTGCTAAATAAGAACAAAATTTTATCTTTATTTCTTTTCTGCTCTCCTCTGATGGTCTTTAGTTTGCGAAACAAGGTATAAAAAAGGCCTCGTCTTATCTATCCTGTCATTGGTTCAAAAAGTGAAAAATTGGTATATTTACCTCTTGGAAAATGCCTCAAAACACTGCTTCAATGTGATTTCATCATCATGCTGAAGTTCCTGCAGCATTGGATCTTCATGGCAACTACTGGAGATCTCAATCTGCTCTGGAAGCAGGTTATCAAAGACCACCATCAAGCTGTCACTGGATTGAAGCATGACCACTCCTTCACAGGGAACCTCACACCCTCGGCAGTGTACCTCATAGCTACAGCGGCTACACTGATATCCCTATGAGCAAATAAATCAGATTGATAAAAAAAATTGTGAAGGAGGATTTGTAATTACAGTATGCAGACTAACATAGTTCTGATGAGAAATGCTATGTTAGATTCAAATTCTTTTATTACAAAAACATAACATAAAAATTATACAGAAAACGAAGAACAAGACTAACTGAGCTGGGACACAAAAGTGAACTACAGGTAAATCACTATAACAATAAAGTCAGTGTAGCTGATCAACCCAGTTTTACACAAAAATAAACTTATCATAATATATACAATTATAAAATAAAATTAGAATAGAAATAGATTATAAAATAATGAATCAGATTCATAAATTGAACAAGTAGAATTAAATACAGTATATTAGCATATAAATATATTGAAGAAAAAAAACCAGAGCAAGCATTTCTATGCAGAATAATAGTGAAGTTAGATGACTGAAATTGTATACTATACACATAGTATTTTACTTTGAAAACACATTTAGGCCCACTGTTGTGTTATGCTGTGATGCCCCCTCTGTACAGTGTTAGTATTTTTAAGGCGGTTCTTTCTAGCCAATACAAATTCTTTCTTTTGATTACTCAAAATGAAATTAATTGAAATTAATGCACACTCACAACCAAACAGAAAAATTTGAGGGTTGAGGATGGTTGACATTTAGTTAAGAGAATAAGAAATTTTTGTGGTTGTTTATGAAGACAGAAAAAGCGTCGATAGGTAAGTAGTCTTTAAGAATGTTTGGGAATGAATGCCAGAGTCTTAGAAATTCATGAATAGCAGAAAGAAGACAGTTGGTCCTAGCTTTAAGGTGTTTGAAATGTAGTGTATCTAGATAGTGAGTGTTGACAATTTAGTGTGTTTATGAATTAATGTGAAATTTTAATGAAAGAAGGTAGAAGGTATTTTTCTGAGATATGTGGCCAGTTAGGAATTTAAAAGAAGTTAAGATGAAAAAACTCTGCAAAACAACAGAAACTGCCCCCACATACAAGCGGTCACTTTTTACGATATACCATCACTGACATCACATCATCATCATCACTGGATCATAACTAAGTGACCTGTACTAACCTGTCCATCTGATAAAACGAGTTTAAAGTTCGCATCAACCAGTAACATATCTTGAATGCATCGATAAAGCACTCTCCCTTCAATTTCATTAGGTATGTAGATTGCACGTGGATGGCCAAACAGACAAGCCTACGCACAAATAACAATATTATTTTACTCAACCATTCTGTGAGTTGTAAGAAATTGGTAATCAGTGACTTGCAATGCTAGTGTGATATCTGTCTACACAAACATTAAAATTATTGGTTATTATTATTTGCTTAACATTAAGCTTTTAAAATCAAGATTAGACAGTTACCTCTAGAAAACTAATAGTAGGCATTTACCCTGGTCAAGATCAATGATAGCAGACAAGATAGCGGATAATTGCCCCTTGACTACTACCAGTGGAAAATTACCAAGACAAGTACTAGTGGACAATTAACCCTGGACAAGTACCCATGTGGGCAATCAAACCAGTCAATAGAACTTTCCGGTGTGTCAATCAAACAAGAACTGAACAATCAGAACTGGCCCGGGAATACAAGCGTGCGTATGTTTTAACACAGTTGTTTTGAGGGACCTTAGCCACAATAACCAAGGGGCAGGACCTTAGCAACAATAACCAAGGGGCGGGGCTTAGTGGAAAGGTCTATTCCCCATGTTGAGCTACTGACAGAAAACTACTCAGTGTATCATTATCACAAACATGTACCGTACCGGAGCAGCTTAGCTCAGTCGGCTAATCTGGTGGTAGCCGCTGTGTGTGCGCTGAACTGTGGAATCTCTAGGTCCCTAGAATCTAGAAGTGACACTACCTTTTTTGTTTTGCCTCAGCCCCAACTATGGTTGGTGTATCCCATCTATCGGGGAACGACAGACCACCTGTTGGGTAAATGATGGTATCACCACGCCCACAAGCAAATCATTTGTGCACAATTACACTGAAAAAGGATCACATTGATGATTATCACCATAAAAGTATAACCATCAACCATTTATATATACCTCATGGAAATATAGCCATACACTCTGTGGAAAATTAGCAGCAATTGTTGGGATTATCTCAGAAGTCATATTCCAGGTTTTTCTCCATAGTCCCAAAGTTGTCGTCTAGGAAGTCGTTGTCCAGGAGGATATGGGTGGGTACTTGTCCCAGAGGGTATTTTCGCTTGCCATTGCATTAGAATAATTTTATGAATACCAATTAACCTACCTTCTGTACTGACTCTTCTTCGAAGATTAACTGGAAATGTACTGGTAGAAGTAAGATGCGCTTGTTAACAATCACTCTTTGAGAGCTGTTGACAGCTGGAATATAATCTACAATGGGATCGATTTCTTTGGAACAAACCTTGATGTATAAAAAATAATGATTTTCAAAAGAATATATAACAAAAGTAGCACAGTCTGTATAAGGTATAAAAGAATACAATTAAGATGAATTAAACCAAAAATAATTAATCTCAGATAAGATAGTAAAATACATACTCCAAGTATCAAAATGCATGCACAATACTTGTAGTATGTATTATACTAATTAAACCAAAAATGATACACAAACAATCGGTTTACTGGGTAGCTCAGACACAAAACGATCCTTAGGACGAGTTACTGTACGCGGTAGTCCACACACAGAGCGCTTTGATTTTGAGACTTTGGTATGAAATGCTATAAACAGCGCTGAAAATTCAACTACTATTATACATTATATAAACACCATTCCATCCTGTAATTAGCAAATTATGTGATGAAAAAAAAATACTTACTGGACATTTCATGGCCTCAAACCCACAGTGGGCAGTCACTCTCTAAAAAATAACAAAAAATTGTGAGATCACATCAGGAATTTCAAAAAATATTATAAAATGAACATAGTTTAATATAAAAATAAAAACAACAATAACGATTTGTGGATCTTACGCATAATACAGGATACCATTTAACAGATTATGAACAAGACTCATTTTACAAAAATTAGTTTTCTCATGTGATTCCAATAATCCTCAAATTATTTTTTTATATTTATTGGCGCATAGAGACAGCTGTACTGTATTATGCGCCTTATAGTTCCATTGATTGATTGATTCTTACCTCTCTACATGTATGGCAGAGGATGCCCTTACAAACTACATGCAAGAGCAGCTCATTTTCAGGAAATTCATCAAGACAAATAACGCAAGTCTTCCAGTCAACACTGACCGGTGCTGCAGCAGAAGATGAACATTTGGCACCAGTTGATGTCAGAACAGAGCTGTCAGTTCCTTCTATTTGATTACTGCCATCTCCAAGACTATTAACATTGTCCAGTGTTTCTGGCTTCAGAGCAGGGTTATGTATTACATCAGGAAATGTATTTGTGACATCTCCAATCTTATCTGACAGTTCATTGTTCAGATGATGACCAGAACTGGAAGACTCCCATGTGCTCATGCCAAACTCATCATAGTTCTTGGAGGGGTCGCTGATACTAAATAAAGTCATCTCCTGATCAGAATTTTTTTGATCCCCAGAACCATTTTCACATAACAGATTATTAGAACTTGAAACTTCATCACAACTAATGACATCATCAACCGATCTGATGACATCAGCATCTTGTAAGCTCCCTACATCATTTTGCATTGGTAGTAAATCAACAGTTGTCAATGATAGGTAAACTTTGTCCTCATCTCCTCCTTCGGTAATACCAGAAGCAGACTCAGTAGTAGAGGGGACGTCTACACTGCCATCCATGAGGTAGCGCTGCTCTACTGACTGTCTGGAGTCAGTTTCTATTGCATAGAGAAGTCGGCAAGAATCGTTGATGTAGCAGATTTGGATGGCATCATCCTGAATTGAAGAAAACAATGTTAATTGATGCCTACCTGACTATTAGAAATCTTCATGAGTTGGGAGTTTGGAGGAAATAAAAATAGGATTTCATTCGATTGAGCTGGGCGAATTAGAATGCAATAAAGTTCCCACACCAAAAGAAAACTCTGCTTCGTGGAAGTGAAGGTTGTGAATAGGCAGGAAACATAAGGGCGTTAGTAGTCAGCGGACTCTGCACACCGACAGGCAGCGTAGTGTGTTGTCAAGGGTACTTTATTGTGTTACCGGTTTAGGTAAACAATGGATTGAGCAAGGGATCAGCCTACTAGCAAAGTGGTGTCGACTTATTTGTTGAAGTCTGTGGCCCACCCAAATGGTATACTAGGGAACTTTCAAGTGCACGACGACGGTAGGAAGTAGAACATAATGACGCCACTAAAAGTCATCTGCGCATGCGAGAACATTTAGTTCTTCTCGTCGCATGGATTCTAGGATGTAATTTGGCCAAATCTATGCATGCATAGAATGTAGGATGCCCGGTAGGACGGTCATACATGAGTGATTCCATTCTAGCGTCGCGTCGTGATACAAATCGAAAGCTCCCTATTGGTGTGACGTGTAGGTTATCAAGAAAATCTGTTTTTAAATTTATATTTGGCTCATCAAAAAAAATTATATTTGGATCAATCAACAAATAAAATCAAATCAAATATTACAAAAATTATACAGTAGTTTATTTTTGTCTGTAAGTGAAAAATAACATACCTGACATGTGTATTAAATAAAATTATTGGTTATTATTATTTGCTTAACATTAAGCTATTAAAATCATGATTAGAGAGTTACCTCTAGAAAACTAATAGTAGGCATTTATCCTGGTCAAGATCAATGATAGCAGACAAGATAGCGGATAATTGCCCCTTGACTACTACCAGTGGAAAATTACCAAGACAAGTACTAGTGGACAATTAACCCTGGACAAGTACCCATGTGGGCAATCAAACCAGTCAATAGAACTTTCCGGTGTGTCAATCAAACAACAACTGAACAATCAGAACTGGGCCGGGAATACAAGCGTGCGTATGTTTTAACACAGTCGTTTTGAGGGACCTTAGCCACAATAACCAAGGGGCAGGACCTTAGCAACAATAACCAAGGGGCGGGGCTTAGTGGAAAGGTCTATTCCCCATGTTGAGCTACTGACAGAAAACTACTCAGTGTATCATTATCACAAACATGTACCGTACCGGAGCAGCTTAGCTCAGTCGGCTAATCTGGTGGTAGCCGCTGTGTGTGCGCTGAACCGTGGAATCTCTAGGTCCCTAGAATCTAGAAGTGACACTACCTTTTTTGTTTTGCCTCAGCCCCAACTATGGTTGGTGTATCCCATCTATCGGGGAACGATCAAAAAAAATTATATTTGGATCAATCAACAAATAAAATCAAATCAAATATTACAAAAATTATACAGTAGTTTATTTTTGTCTGTAAGTGAAAAATAACATACCTGACATGTGTATTCAATAAAATGTGCTTTGAGAATTCACAATTTATTTGTGATGGAACAAATAGTAATAAGATGTGTATAAGAGACAGAACCCACAGTGGGCAGTCACTCTCTAAAAAATAACAAAAAATTGTGAGATCACATCAGGAATTTCAAAAAATATTATAAAATGAACATAGTTTAATATAAAAATAAAAACAACAATAACGATTTGTGGATCTTACGCATAATACAGGATACCATTTAACAGATTATGAACAAGACTCATTTTACAAAAATTAGTTTTCTCATGTGATTCCAATAATCCTCAAATTATTTTTTTATATTTATTGGGGCATAAAGACAGCTGTACTGTATTATGCGCCTTATAATTCCATTGATTGATTGATTCTTACCTCTCTACATGTATGGCAGAGGATACCCTTACAAACTACATGCAAGAGCAGCTCATTTTCAGGAAATATACACATCTTAAACAATGGATTGAGCAAGGGATCAGCCTACTAGCAAAGTGGTGTCGACTTATTTGTTGAAGTCTGTGGCCCACCCAAATGGTATACTAGAGAGCTTTCAATTGCACGACAACGGTAGAACGTAATGATGCCACTAAAAGTCATCTGCACATGCGAAAACATTTAGTTCTTCTCGTTGCATGGATTCTAGGATGTAATTTGGCCAAATCTATGCATGCACAGAATGTAGGATGCCCGGTAGGACGGTCATGCATGAGTGATTCCATTCTAGCGTTGCGTCATGATACAAATCGAAAGCTCCCTATTGGTGTGACGTGTAGGTTATCGAGAAAATCTGTTTTTAAATTTATATTTGGCTCATCAAAAAAAATTATATTTGGATCAATCAACAAATAAAATCAAATCAAATATTACAAAAATTATACAGTATTTTATTTTTGTCTGTAAGTGAAAAATAACATACCTGACATGTGTATTCAATAAAATGTGCTTTGAGAATTCACAATTTATTTGTGATGGAACAAATAGTAATATGAGTCTTGCCATTCCAAAACCAGAGCGTTGTCGTTAAATGTTAAACAGAGTAATTAGCATATTGTATACTTTTGAAAACCATAAAAATTTTATCACTCATCACTTTGGCAATAATAAGTAGATTCCAGTATTTTATGATCCACGATTTTAAAGGTATAATGTGGAGTGATTTTTTTTCTTTTTCATTTCATTTCTTTAAGCACCAAGGATATGCCAATAAGTGAATTTAATCACTGTCCTACGTGGCATATCCATTTAACAACAGAGGACTTAATGGACCAGTACACCGGGGTAACCCCCTACTCTTCTCGAAGGATGTACTGGGTTCTTGAAAGTGCACACAAGCCAAATGCGTATACTGGGCCTACGGTTTAAAGTCCTTATTTTAATTATCTATTTATTTATTTGTTCTTTATACTAGGTTTGCTCTTCAGTAACAAATTATCCGAGAAGACTTGTTCCACCACCGTAACCATTGGCGAGTGAGCTGTTCGAACCAGCGTTGATATTAGAGCTGAAGGTTATGGTGAACCTGACTTAACCACTCCGCCAATCAACTCAACAAACAACTAAAATTATATTTATTTACTCCACAATTTTCTTGTTTTGGTCACTGATGTTGGTTTTGGCATGGGAAGCCCCATATAGTGAAAGGCTATAATGAATGATAATATTGTGTGTATAACTCACAAGGAATCGTGAAATATGACTGTCAAGGACCTCTGCTAGAAGGATCTCAGAAGCGTCCATGGAATCTTCCTTAAGGAAAGCAGCACATACAATCTGCCTTAAATTGGACACCAAATCATGTTTGTTCAGAGTCACCAAAAATCGTGTTGGAGGGTACTTCTCCATTGGTATGAATGTAATAACTGAAGAGGAAAGAGAATGGTTAATACATTTTACCAATATCATTTTATTTTTTGTTATTTTTGTTTTTTATACAGACTATAATGTAGGATTGTGATACATGGCGTGAATGAGGCCAACAATCGCAAGCAAAAGCGACCAGATGAGAAAGATGTCAGCATTAAGAAGTGATGAGAAGTGGCCTCATAAAACACTTCATTGCACATTACCAGATTTTTCACAAAAAGGAACTCTACATACACATATATTAACTGTAAAAAATTGAAAACAAAGCAGAAAATGAAAATAGTCATATTTTTCTATGGTAATATTTTTACTATAATTTTCATAACTTTATCACTTACTCTATCATTATTCTTATATAATTTTTATTATCCTTATATTGAAAAAAATTATAAAAATTATATATTTAGATTGAAAAAATTTATAAATTATATATATAATTAACAATTTAACATAATTTCCAGTACTATTTTTATTTATATGTTATAACTTTAGTCTTGCAAATGTTAACATTTTCTTCCCTGTTAAACTCACCTAATTGCTTTTCCATGGCTCTAGGTAACGGCACGGACAGGTACATGAAAGGTTCATAGGTCACTGAAACATGATTGCAGACGTTACATACGACCTGAAATAAAATAAACAATGATGATGGTGACACACTAAATTATTGAAAAAAAAAATAGATTTACAAGGATCAATTCATGGTTCACATAAATAGGGTTGGAGGTGACTTACAATAGGAGGTATGGGGTGCTGGTTTAATTGCAGTTTAATATTGGGGTTATGAAAGAGGTGATGGGTGTTGGGTCATTTATAATGTGCATCAAGTACTGTAGGTTGGCAATGCACTTTTTGATACATGGATCAAACTGTTGTAAGAGTCACAAGAGTCATGATCATTGGCCTGAGAAGACAATGATAATAACTGATAATTACAATGATTACACAAGTCAATGGTGACTATATATGTTGATGATGAAGCAGCTTGGTGGTTCAGATATTTGCTGGTCTTAGGCTCTTGCAAACACCTGTACTTTTTCTAAAAAAAAACCTTCTCTCCCTAATCATATTAAACTGATATTATCACAAGAATTACAGCATTCCATCATGTTATTGTTATTGGCGAGTCAGTCATCATTTCGGAAAACACAATAAGTAATATCAGTATGATACTGAAATTATTGCTCTGTGGTGCAACCTGCCCCAACCCTCTTTCAGGATTTTAGCAGCAGAAAATGAAGGGTTGGTAGTAGACATTTTTAGGCTGGGGTGATATCATTGGTAACCTGATAAGCGGATTTTAAGGATGGGCGAGGGGGTTAACAAAGGGTGGGTAGAGGGCTCTGAAATTAGCTTTAGCCTGAGTAGAAGACTTTAAGGCTAGGTGGCCCAATCCACCTCCTCCCACCATAACTACATCTCTGCTATTTGCACCATGCTTACCGTACTCTTGAACTGTCCTTGGAAAGTCTCTGTTATAACAGATTGATTGTGCTTCAAATACTTGGCCCATTCCCTATTCGCTTCAGCCTCTGCTCCCAATTGAATTGAACTACTACTAGATTCAGACATCACCTCTATGTCCCTGGATTTCTGATTAACATCTGTATCATGCTTCCACATGTTTCTGTTATTTGGGAGGAAAGACTGAGATGCCATGCCATCCCCAGCGGATACCTCCTGTACTTGGCAACTGCCGGTGAATTCCGCCGCATGTACATTGTCCGAGGAAGATGTCACCATATCCACACCCGCTTCATCAACATATTTCCGCTCTAATTTCAACGCTACTTTTTCTATCGGCAGATTTTCATCTGGACAATTTCCCATCACTACATCCACATTGTGTAAACAGTTCACAAGCTTTTCTTTGGATGTGTTCAATTTTGCCTGTTCGTCATCACAGTTTGATTGTTTCGTCATGTCACACTTCACAGCTTCGGAAAACATTAATTTGCTGCAGAGTTTTTCTGAAGTGATTTGATCAAAGTTCTTTTGTGTTGTGTTCATTACGGTATAAACGCTGTACTCGCTGCTTGAGTCCGGTAGATTGTATTTTGCAAAATCTTTCAAAAACTCAGGATTCCCACAGTCATCCATTTTCATCCTTTTGCTCTTCTCCATATCCAAGCAGCTATTTGTATCTAATTGTAACTTACTTCCCTGTGGAATATCATGGCTCAGTGATAATTCCTTATGGCTCTTCATATCCGCAAGTACATTTGTTCTCTTTTCTCTTGTTTTAATCCGGTTATTCCCTTCTTTAACATGTTCAACCTGTGGTTGATATTCAGTCCTTCTCCCACGGCGACCGAGAGATTTAGGAAATTTCTCACTGTCGGTTGTAACTGGAGAAGATTCTTCCTCTGTTAGGACATTTGTATTTAATGTCTTCACATCTTTCATGTAAAATTCCTCTATGCTCGGGACCTTATCAGCATTATCATGCTTCTGAAGTACAGCCTTTGATTGGTCAGTGCTGACAAGATTGTTACTACATGACGATTCCTCTTTGCCCGAGTCTATGTCAAGACCCTCAAGCTCACTCAACTTGGAGGTTGATGCTTCAGATGCATTCTGGGAGTCACACGACTCTTCTGATACATCCTCAACTGGAGAGATCGATTTATGAAGCAGATTTGCCTGGTTCAGTTCTTCATGTAAGGTGTCAAGGAGGAGGGCTAAAAATTCCTGTCCATCATGCTACGAATAAAACAAATATATAAAATAATATAAAAAATAATCAAAACAATAAAGTAAATTTTTTTGTTTTGTTTTTATTATTATAAAGATATTATATTCATTATTGATCAGAGATGGAAAATGGTATTAATATCATTAATATTATCAATGATATATCAGTATGATATGTTACAGTACCTCTTTGTTTTGTAAATAAGAGAAAAACTATTAAAAATTGTAAAAATCAAGAAAAAAAAATGTATGTATATGTAGGTCCATATGGTAATGGTTGTGTATGCATGTGCGTGTATATTTACAATTATGGAATGTGAAAAAGAAAAGTAATATACAGTATATACATGTGCATGTGTATGTACAATTATGGAATGTGAAAAAGAATACATTACTGTATTTTTTAGAAATTAATAAAAATTTTAAAGTGTTTTGAAAAAATTACAGTCAGCTACTGTAGACTGACCCTTTTTAAGTGCAACTGAGTTTTAATTTTTATATTTTATGTCATTGATGACAAAAAAAAAAATCAAAATTTAACAAAAAGAGAAATTTAACAAAAAAAAAACAAAAAAAAACTGTTACCAAATATCATTCTCATTAATATCATTATAATAAATAAAACATAATTGTTCAAATCTCACCCACCTGTCGAAAGCCCCTAAATTGGGAGTGCATATCACTAAGAGCATTCTTGAAAGTCGAAGGTTTTAAAACAGAGAACTCTCCGCTCCAGATCTTTTTCATCAAATCACTGAAATTCTTAGCTAAGGTTGCTTCATGGAACTCGTCATGTTCCAGAATAAATTTGCATAAATGAGAGATGCTCATCAGACACTGAAGGCCGGTGTTCATAAAGCAAGTGTTGCCGATGTTACGAAGTCCACACACACCTTTCTTAGAGTTGGGATCTGGGAAGGAAAGAGAAGTTTAGTTAAAAAGCAGAACAAGTGTTGTTTGTGCAGGTGCTTTACATCAACATTTTGCATTCAAGACACACTAAATACAAGTTACTTTAATTGAGGTAATTACCCAATAAGAAAAAAAAGTAGGTATCATGACGTGTAAGTATATTGAGAATAAACAAAGAGTGGAAAATCTAGATTACAGTAAGTTATAAGAGGGGTTAATGTACAGAGATAAAACTTACGGCATTATGAAATATTTGTCTGAAAGACTAGTGTGGAGCCCAACATTTTATGCAGACCCCCTACAAGCCCTTAACTGGCCCATAAATATTTTTCTTGGAAGGACACCAGGTTGGAAACCACTGCTGTATGGGTTCAGACCCAGAAAGTCACTTGGCACAGGATGTGGTAACCAGCATGTAACATTTTCCCCACTAGCTTTTTGCCTAATAACTGGTTCACAAATCTTCCAATGAAATCCAAACAAATAAAAAACCTTTTAACCGATTTACACACCCTTTTACAAAAATTTGATTACCAGCCAAACAAGTGCTCGTAATCTTGAAAGGTTCAATGAGGGCAGTATAATAGAGGCATTAGAGTATATTGGCCCCAATGGCCACCCATACAAAAAAGGTATATTAATCAATCAAACGAGTGTTACTATAGCTGCTCATCGGAGCTAAAAAAACAGAAACTCTACTATTTATAATGGTGGCAAATGCAATTAAAATTATGAAAAACATTTTTTTTTCACAACCACGACTGAAATAAGAAATTATAATTATTAGCATGCAGTGGTTTCGTGAAAAACAAGGTATAAAAATAAGTTTTTGCCTGGAGGAGAATAATATATTCACAGAAGAAATAATAGTACCTCTTTTATCACAATCGTAAGAGTCATCAACACCTGAAAAACCAGGGTAGTTGGGGCTGGTTGTATGACCTGCAAAAGAGAATTGAAATCATGGAAAATACAGTAAACAAAAATTCAGAAATATAACTCTTTGGTTCAAACTACTGTAAGACTGACAGACAGTTTGATCCAGATGACATGTTACAGATATGATGTATTGAGGCATTTTCCCCCTTCTCTTCTTTATTTAATTTTTTAATTTATTTTTTATTTTAATAGCAAATGCAGCAGTACTGTTCCAATTTTGAAATGCATTAATTGCCATAAATATTCTAAATATTATTATAGATAAAATCTGTCCTTTAATATCTCCATTTCTAATAGGTTTCACTACAAAGTTAGTACAGTAGTACAGTATCACTGAGGTTATTAATGTACAGTACTAATATTCATTTATATAATAAATTTATCTTTGATACTCTTTGTTACTACGTTATATTTTTGACAAAGTTAGTATTACCATGGATGCTATTATTGATTACTATTATAACAATAATTTTTATATAATTTGTCCTTGAACCTATTTTCTAACTAACAGTTTTATGACAATGACAGTATACTGTACTAATACTATGTGAATGGTATTGATTACTATTTTTCATATATTATTTGTCTTTTAAACCTCTTCTCCATTCCTTTAACAATTTTATGAGAAAATTGGTATTATCACAGAGGGTGTTATTGATTATTATTAAAATTTGTCATTGAAACCTCTTCTCCACAAATTTAAGACAAAAGTTATCATGGATGCAAGAGGCTCTCAATAATGAAGAGAAATGCAGCCTATTGTACACACTGTTGGTTGTGTTACACTCCACTGATACAGTAGATATTGAACCTTGTGACATGGTGGTGTAATGTTGAGAATGACACAACACTCCAGGCTATTTATATGCGAATAAAATACTGAAAAGTAGTGGCACCAGCATAGATTTTAGAGGTATAAACTTCCCTTTTGTCAGACAAGCTTGGACCCCCTTGCCATCCAACGCCACTTACTCTACTTGAGATCACTGGACTTAAAATATTAATCTGCCAATCCAATAAAAGTAAATTGTGATTGCAGTTCCAAATATTGTGGTCTAAAATAACAATTTTTAGATTATAAATATGGGCATCTGATAGGGAAGTGTTGATTTGGAAAAACAAAAATTTTTTTGGCAGATTAATTTCTGTACAACAAAGAAATAATCCAGGTTTCATTTGTGTTTGTGTCCTTTACAGACCTTTTTGTACACATGTGATGACGACAAGTAGAAGAGATTTTTAAAGTTGGAAAATGATTTTTAAAGAATGATACTTAAAAGTTTAAATATATACAAATTAACCATACTCAACTCTATTTTTCAATATGTTCATTGTTCAGTTTTAAATGGCAGTTTTGCTGGTTTGTTTGATTACCTGATGAGATATTTTTAATTATTTTTCTTTTGTGAATCTGATATTAAATTTCCTTTAATATATTTTAAATAATATAGATAGACTTATTTCTTACCTGCATCAAAGTTTTGAGGAAACTGAGGTTGATCATATGTCATTTCAGCTGAGAATGGCGGAAGAAGAAAGTCGGTTCCATCTTCTGAATCTCTGGGGTTAGATGCAGCAGCAGCAACATCAGTTGATGAAGACAGCGGGTCCTCTGCTGGTGTTGCAGTCGAAGAGACTTCAGTAGTAGTACTGTCAAGTGGTGTATCACTCTTTTCCATTTTTACACACTGAATGAATTATTCTAAAGAAATACAAACACAATGAAAACAGAGATACAATACATTTGCCATGTAAAAAAAAAATAATTGGTTAGCATCCCCTCCCTACCATCAGAGAGGACACCGACCAGATTTTTTTTTTTTTTTAGACAAAACACTCACAAACATTTAATGTTATAGGTTTGTTTACTACCCATTCGCAAGCTAGCCAAACCACTTGCCGTTCTATGCTCTACTGTTGTTCTATTATACTGTAGCCACATGGCATCCATGATGTGTTGGAGTGAATTGTACGTGATTATATTACGGTAATTGCATTATGACTGCTATTCATAGGTAAAGTTTCTGCTTGCTATAGATGAATTACATAATTTCTTGTATGCCATTTTGGATCTCTATTGTTTTCGTCTTTGTTTTGCTGTTTTTCCTTGCAACACTCTTTTTTCAAATTTCATGTTCGATGCGAGGGAAAAAAAACCTCCCTCCATACCATGAAAATTGATAACATAAGGATGTTTAAATTTTACATGGCCTTACAACCAATTGTATGAAAACGTTTTACTTTAATATTACATTTATTAGGCCTAGGCCTATATCATTAAAAAATATTTTATTTTTCGACTTAGGCCTAGGCCTAGTCCTAGATAAATATTCATGCGTGAATTTATCATCTACATATTGTCTGTCAGTTAATTTAAACTTTAAAATTAAACTACAGAAGAGGCTTATTAACATTCTCTTAGCGCCGGTTGGAAAATTTAAAAAAACGGCAGCGGAGTGAAGGCAAATCCCTCCCCGGCCCACTCTGTTGATGCGGTGGTGGTGATGGATGAAGGCCTACTCTCTCAGTCTCACTTCACTCTCTCTCCAGCAATAAACACTGAACATTACTTTGTTCAATGAATGAAAAGAGTTAATAATAAATAGTTATTCAACAAAACTGATAATCATACCTTGATTTCTAGTTGATGAGTTTAGCACCAAACGAGAAATGTTTTTAAAGTGCCCATATAAACCGTAAACAAATTATGTGACTACTACAATGTTGGGATCTGTTTATTTTGAGGTTTTTTACTGTTTCTCTCGTTTTTCCTCTTTCGCTCTCGCGCACTAAACTCTGGACCATGAAGTAAAATTCATGTAAAACATGGATTTTGAGCCTCAAAATATACACAATGTGTACTAGAGCGCATGAGTTTTGCTACCACTGCCAATCAAATCTCCGTAACTTACAAGCAGTCTAATTTTCCGGGAAACTCCTGCATTATCGTACTCGCCTCTTTCAGGAAAACGTAAACCACTCGCAAAAACAATTTGTAAATTAATATTAAATTGATCAAAAACCAAGTTATACCATTTCTTTTATGATTACGTCTAATAATTTCATATCATATATACATTTTAATGTACGTTTTCGTCGTAATTTTAAAGTGTAATATATAAATTGATGGTACAGCGCTCAGGCAGCCTGGCTAAGCACGGTAGTCTTTTTACTCATGGTCAAAGGTAAACCGCGAAACCATGGCCGATCAGCAACCACAATTTAATCAACTTTTGGGGACACTTATGTCCTCAGACAATGATATCAGAACAACATCAGAGGTAATGTTGGTATACTTGTTAATTTTATCCCAGTTAATTTACGTAAACCTTGGTGAAATCGATTATGTTTAGCATATGGCTCGGCCTACCTTTCTTCAGCCTAAAAACATGCATGCGCGTTTGTCAATACCACTGCTGCTATGTGAAACGATGACACATGCGGGCGGCCGTGAAGTTGCTGCTGATTTTAACGCCTTCATTATTGTCATTCATTGTATTAACTTCAAAGTTATCTCTTATTTTTACTAGAAAACATACGACGCCATACCAGCCAACAAGAAGATTCCATACCTTGTCACCTCTCTACAGACACAAGCTTTGGCACCAGAGGTATAAATAGATAGAAAAGTCTGATTGCCTTCAATTCATTCTTTAATTAGGCCTAGGATAGGCCTATCATCAATGACATTAATTTGATTTTTCAGTGTTTTTTTTTGACGATTTATTTATTTTTAAATATTTTTATTACGATATAATGGAATTTGAAAAATGATTTTGATATTTTGTAAGGACTAGGCCCTCCCTAGGCCAATACTGTATATATGAAAATAAAAAATATAGCACCATTTCATTAAAATTAAAAGGACTGATATAACTATGTTCTATGCAATAGCAAACCACCATACTAAATCTAATTCAGGATTTTCTTTTAGCTGTTGAAGTATCTGTTGAAACATTTAGTTTGGATTTTATAAGCCCATATTTAACTGATTGATAAGCACATTTTTTTTGTAAATTGATCCTACAGTATACATTACAGTACAACAAATATATATTTATTAACAATGTAATATGCAGGACCAAGTAATTGATCTTGGTTTTAAATAAAAAATACTTATCCTTTTATCATTGATTATTTTCTAAAGATTAAAACTTGTAAAAATTTTCATTTGAATTTGGTCAGCTTCGACAATTTGCTGCTGTACTGCTTCGTCGATTCCTCAGTGTAAACTTTGAAAATGACTGGCAAACCTTGACCCCCGAACAGCAAGTTGCCATCAAGGCCCAGCTGTTGGCGTCTGTACAACGAGATTCCCAACCTCTCGTTAGAAGGAGAATCTGTGACACGGTTGCAGAATTGTCGAGGAGTCTGATTGGTCAGTATGATAAAAAAAAAAGTAGTATAATACATTAAATTTATTTTTGAGGGGTTCTGTTAGATTTGACTACATTATCTATTTACTGTCATCTTTAATGAGGTTTTCGAACACTGCTTTCCACAGAGGTTCTCAATAAAGTCAGAGCTACAATAGACTAGGCTAATTAATAAAATACAGTACATGTTAGAGGAATAGCTTGGATGAAGTCTATCTATTTAACAAACCAGTTGAATGAAAATAATACTCAACAAAAAATTGTAGTCAACGAAATGAACCAGTCGAATAAGCCCAATGACTTGCGTGATCTATTCAAATGAGCATTTCTATTTTTAATGAATTTTTGAGATTTTGTTCTGGATTTGATCACAAATGGATAATTTTGCCATTCTGCCCCTGATGAATTTTCTCTTATCTTTTTTTAGGTCAGACAAGACTTTTTATACTTTGTTTAGCTAACCCGCTGACTTCCAAAAAGGAAGATTTTGAATAAAATTTAAATTTCATTTTTCGCCAGTTAGTGCACCTGTCACCACTAAAAAATAGAAATTTCATTTTTGTTACGCTTTGATTTCTTCCTAATTACTGTATATAAATTTAAAGCATTATTTGCTAAATAGACAACAAAATTAAATTTTTTTTTTTCTGCCCTCTTCTGACAATCTTTAAAAAAATAAGTTTGTGAAACAAGGTATAAAAAAAGTCTTGTCTTATCTTTAATTGTAGCTTTTGTGGTCCTTCAATCCACAAATATTTTTTTTTTTTAAGTTTCTTGAATTCTTTTAAAAACTTACTTTAATGCAGTGTGTCTGTTTTTGTCTGGGTATTGGATGAATAAGATTATGGTATTATATAAATATCTTTAAAAATATGTAATCACATTTGACCTTATTTTGGTATTCACACAGATGAAGATGGAAATAATACTTGGCCGGAGATTTTGCAATTTCTTTTCGACAACGCATCATCACAAGATCCTGGTAATAGAGAGTGCGCCCTCAATGTATTCAAGTAAGCATAACATAATAATATGTAAATTAATTTTTCGATTTTTGAATTTAAAGCCAGACTCCGGAGGAAAAAGCATTTTTGATACAGGTATGTATCAACTAATTTTTTTTAAGACACAAAACCCATATTTGAGGGTTAATGGTATTTAAAAACCAGGGGGAAAATAGTAGAAAAAAGGGTGGTTATGCCCCTTTCTTAACAGTTTTTAAATATTCAAAAATCTGTATCTCATTAACCGCTTCCGGTTTTATTATTACTGCTTTTTAGCTTTACGTTAATGGAGGCCTGTTAAACTCGCCCAACTTATTATTTGCTATGTAACCAGCTATGTCACCAGACAATGACACCAAGTATTGTTGCTCAAGCGTTTGTTTGTTTGTTTTTTTTTAAATTTGATTGATTTGACTAGAAAGCCAGGACATCGATAGTGACAATTATTTAGAATTCTCTTTCCAAGCTAATTGTTTAAATTTCTGGTATTTGTTTGCATTGTTGCTTATTTTAGGCCATGGCCTTCTTTTTGTTATATGTCATTGTTGCGTTTATTATTATTGTAACGGGACCCCTTCGGAAACAAGCAGAAATGCTTAAAGGGTTATCCTGAAATTCTCTTATTGTTGTTTAATTCGTTTAATTTCGTACTCTGTTTAGTTGTGAGAATTTCGAAATAAATCAATTCAATTCAATTCAACCTTGCATTTTCATTGGCTATCATAGATCTGTATCATGTCATATGAAATAGATTTGGAACCATTTAAATAAATTAGGGTCATACATAATACAAATATTATATATTATAATATAAGTCTGATAAAAATGTATATATTTTTTAATGATTTAAATTTTATGCCATGTTTCTTTACAATAGTTTTCCTGTAATATTTGGTAATAAACAAAATCCAATACTAATCTTTATTTTTCTGATTTTGATTTTTGTGCCCTTTACAGTAATTTTCCTGGAATATTTGGTAATAAACAAAATCATTACATTGAAGTTATTAAACAAATGCTGGAACAGAGCCTAATGGATTCATCTTCATCTGAAGTAAGTACTGTCAAATTTTTTTTTATTACCAAACAATTTTTTAAAGATATAGAGATCCAGTGAATTTTTTATTAAATAGTGATTAATTTATATTTTTTAAAATTATTTTTTAGGTACAAATTATGGCAGCAAGGGCTACAATTTCATTTCTTCTTTATCAAGGAAAAGATATAGCAACACAGAAGCATTTTCTACATTTAACACCAGGATTACTTAAGGTCAGTAAAGCCACACATTAACTATCAGATTACATCTGGCAGGCTCACCGCAGACAGTAAATGTCAATTATTGAGAATTGTAAATAAGGCTGGAAGAGTGATTGGAGCCGACATTAAGTCCTTGGAAGATATTTTTAATGATTTTTGACTTAAGAAATTTAATTCAATTATGCAAGATTCATCCCATCCATTATTTTCAGACATTATCATAAATAGATCGGAAAGGGTTAGACATAAACAAAACAAAAGATCCACAAACCGTTTTAAAAATTCAGCATTGTACATCGCTTGTAATCTATTTAATCAAAATTTCAGAAGATAACTGCACAGGACTTAAATTTTTATTTTCTAAGAAATCTTTATTTAACACTCTATATGTTTATGAACGATTCTATGTCATGTACAACAAATATCTCAGAATGTGGTTGTGGAGTGGTGGTTAAGGTGCTTGCCTTCTGATCCCAATGTCCTGGGTTCAAATCCAGTGACACTATTATTTTTTCTCATGACTAAAAACAACTCCACTTCCTTATAAACAGACTTAAGGTGCGTTCACACCAAAATCTGAATTTTTACTTTAGAAAGCTGATCTGAAAATCAATATTTAGTAACTTGTAAAACTGTTACAACATAGATTAAATTTTTAAACAAATTGTATATTTTTGCCCAACTTTAACTATAATAAAAACTGTTTGTTCTTCACGTATTTAGTTTTTGCACTTTGTGCTATAAGTATAACATTACATATTTGATTCAATTCTTAGGCTGTTGAGTTGTGCGTAAGTCAGCAAGATGATGATGCTTTACTAAAGGCATTTATTGAACTTGTTGAGACCGCTCCAAAGATGGTCCGCTCGCATCTTCAAGAAGTTCTCACAATGTTTATTTACGTAAGGTTTTATTCTTACTTTATTAATAATTTCTCTATTGTTCAGTAATTGAAGATAAAATATAATATTATTTTTGGGGGATTTATACAGTGCTTTTCGCAATCCAAATAAAGTGTTGACACTTATTCTTAGTCGATTAATTCATAAAATGGCAAACCAGCTCAACCTTTGGAATAAACCTACGCAAGCTCATTTAACCAGATCTCCCCAAAGTGACTTCTTCCTACTTGGGACCCTGCTACAGTACGCATAGACCAATACGTTCAGTCGTACAAGATATCCATTTTGTGTTTCTTGTTGAAGAAAGTAAACAACTGACTTAGTATAGTATCTTTCAACCGTTTCTTTTTCAGATTACATCAAATAAAGCTTTAACTGACAGCTGGCGCCAATTGGGCTTGGAGGTCATCGTAACGTTATCTGAAACAGCCCCAGCCATGATGAGGAAACATCAAAATTTTATACCAACGATAGGTAATTATGTTCACTGAACATTGTTATGTATCCTCTATATATATATATA
>NW_022703093.1:5767-50518 GCF_011630105.1 Anneissia japonica | reverse complement strand
ATACTTCTAAGCGTGTGTGTATATTTATATATATATATATATATATATATATATAATGTGAGCCTATCCCTACAATCAATCCGTCACTCAATTAATTGATTAATAATCTTATTATTATCTTGAAATTGTCTGTTAATTAAAGTTGAACTTGCCTTTCGAATCCAAAATGGCATTGAAAAATTGTTTGACTTAGATAAAATGTGACTTACACATCGTTAATTAATGGGAAAACACAACAATTTGGCATGTAAAACAAGATCGACTTAGAAATTATTCGAGTTAGGCAAATCGACTTAGGCAAGTTCTACTATATTTAAGAATATAGCTACAAAATTATTTAAAGTAAATTAAATTTTTACTTTTATTTTTTATTCTTTTGTTATTTTTAGTGCCAGAAATGTTAGCAATGATGGTTGACATTGAGGATGACGCTGATTGGGCGAACAGCGATGAGGTCGATGATGACGATTTTGACACCAATGCAGTTACAGGAGAGAGTGCCCTCGACCGGTTTGCTTGCGGTATTGGCGGCAAGTTTATCCTGCCTCACATCATAGCCACTGTACCAAAAATGCTACAAAATGGTTAGATATTAAATATTTTACTGTTACTTGAAAAAAATATTTTAATATATTTTGTGATAATCTTATCTTTTACATGCACATTTTCCCCTGTTGATATTTTTCTTCATTCTGCTTTGCCTCCTATTTCTCCTCATCTTCTGTTCATTTTCTTCTTTATCTTCATTCTGCTTCTTCCTATCTTTAAATTCATCTTCTTTCTCTTTTCTCTACTTTTTTTCATTCTGTGCTCTTTATATAAAAACATTGTGAAAAGTCAGTGATAGAAAAAATAAATAAATTATTTATCTTTTATAAACTTTTTTTTTTCTATTTATGTTAGTTCAATTAATTATCTTCTCAATAATTCTTTTGATTTATTTTTTATTTCAATTATTTTTCTGTCCAATATGTCAATTTATTTATTTTTATTTTATTTATTTTTTGCTTTAATGTTTTCCTTAAATCATTATTTTATATAATTTATATACTGTAGGCCTATATCTGCTTTTTTCTGATTTTTATTATTTTAGTTATTAATCTTTTCCTGGTTTAATTTAATTAATTTGTTTATGTTAAAGATCAAGTTTAATTTTTATACTTATGTTTTAATTGTATGTACTGAGGGTCCCAATTGATCAGCTCAGGCTGGATGGACCACCCTCACAAAATATTGTTGAAATAAATAAATAAATAAGTAATATATATGACAAGCTATGATTAAGAAGAAATTTATTAATAGTCACTAATGATGGTATTGGAGGATTGGCAGAGGAGGGTAAGATCACATGCTATTGAAAATACAAAGAATGGATGGATTTATTCGGTGTAAACACAAAGGATAACCCACAAAACCACCAGAAGACCATCCCCTACTCGTTTATGAAGTGTGTCGTACTGCATTCTTGAACGTGCACGTGGACGGTGCGCTATCGTAGCTTGCATTTCAGTCCTCTAGCTGAAATAAAAAGAGAACCGGAGGCCAAGAGATCTCCATGTTTCAGCGCACACACAGTAGCTACAACCAGTTTAGCTGCTCTGTAAAAAAACTGTACCAATGATGCAAACTGAATGTAAATTTTTTTTTAATTCAATAAAATTAATTATTGTAATACATAAAATTAACATTTTAAAGAAATTATCAAATTGAAGTTTTTAATCGCAACAATATTTTATTTTCAAATTTGTAGACAATTGGAAATATCGACATGCAGGCTTAATGGCCATCTCAGCAGTCGGTGAAGGATGCCACACTCAAATGGAGGCTGTCCTAAACACTATTGTCGACTCTGTTTTACCATTCCTTGGTGACCCGGTAAAGTAGTTATTTACACTTTAATTTACCTCTTTATAGATTTCAATTTAATTTTTAATTTATTTCAGAATATATGTCCAAAAATCGAGAAAAATGAATAATTTTGCATAAAATCAGCCATTTTGACCCTCGGATGAAAGAATTTGGCTTGAGATCCACCAGATTAATAATCAGCAAAATACCCTAAATCAATTGGATCCCAGCTTGTACCCAAAAGTGCCAACTGAATTGTTATAGAGGATGATTTTTGAGAAATGGAACCAGTCTATATCACAAAATATCAAAATACCATAAAAGTAAATCTAACACATTGTAATCAAAATGTTAAAAAAAATTATAAAAATTAAGGTAATTGTCAGCAGTCTTATGTACAGGACATGTTTGATACAAATTTTCTTCATATTCATTTGATATGAAAATAAAGTTGATTTTGTATCAAAATCTGAGTTTATATCTGTCAACATTTGTTTACCTTTGCAGCATCCACGAGTGCGCTATGCAGCCTGTAATGCGCTAGGTCAAATGGCAACGGACTTTGCTCCTACTTTTGAACGAAAGTTTCACGAAAAGGTATGCAAACTGAATGAACGTCAGTCGCTTGATGACTATACCATTATCAAATGTGGTTCAAATAAGTTAGTTACTTCCTGTTGTGTATGTACATTTTATACATAATAGTTTATTTCGTAAATATTTACCCAAGTTTCTTGCAGAAAAAGACACCACATGAAAAATAATGGAGTAGGCATATTTTCACTTGCTGCACAAAGAATTAAAAACATAGGATTTTATTAAAAATGCAAATGGCAAGTACATTGCTGTGGATGCAGTGATTCACAGCACTGCGAGTATGCTTGAAACTGCACTCCATGATGATACCATGTTTAGTGAGCTGTGTTTTTGAAAGATAGTAATAACTACAGTTCAGGCAGAAACAGCTAAATATATTTCCAACCAACTTTTTATATTTTTGATCAGGTTGTACCGGGCCTGGTTGCTGTTTTAGATGACTTTGCAAATGCCAGGGTCCAAGCTCATGCTGGGGCGGCCCTGGTCAACTTCTGTGAGGATTGCCCCAAGGAATACATTGTGCCATACCTAGCCCTCATCCTCGGAAAGCTACACTCCATCTTAGTTGTCAAGATACAGGAGGTAAGTTGTTTTTTTGAACATTTTTTTTTTTCAATTATGGAATATATTTGAATTGTGGGATAGTTTAAACTGTTTTAAACAGCAGTTTTGGGAGCAGTTTTGATAAGTGATTTAAAAATTCGCATTGTATTCTCAAAGATACATTTTTTGTAACGATTTCTGTAAAAATAAACATTTGTTGTATATAAAATTCTAATGATACATAGTATAAATACATTTTTTTTCTTTTTTTTTTAATTATAAAATTATTGGTTTGAACTATGCAATGTACTGTTTTTATCATAATATATTTCCTATTTGATGAATGAAATATATCTACTGTCTTAGAAAATTAGTAAAGTATACGTCTTTGCGGGCAGTGAAGCCAAATATGTAAATAAAAAAATAAAATAAAGTGTGTCACCCTCTCTTGTTGACAGCTTGTACAGAAAGGTACAAAGCTCGTCCTAGAGCAGATGGTCACAACACTGGCTGCTGTTGCCGACTCCGCGGAGGATAAGTTCATTCAATACTACGACAATTTCATGCCAGGATTAAAGAACATTGTGCAGCATGCGACAAGTAAAGAATTGAGATTATTACGAGGAAAAACTATTGAATGTATCAGCCTTATCGGACTAGCAGTTGGCCAACAAAAGGTAAATCTTATTTCCTATTTCTGTAGATTAATGCTTTTTTGTTGGATAGATGTTTAAAGTATAAAATTTATAATTTAAAGCAATATTTTTTGACCTAAATCACAAGGCTTTATCCATTTTTTTCCTACCATATTCAGAGATAAATCTAGAGATGCCCGAAAGGGGGATGAAAGTGGGGCCGATTGAGACAACACTACCCCAGGGTGTCTGGAGCATGCCCCGCAAAATATTTGTTTTTTAGACTCCCGAAAAAAACCTCTGATTCATTTTGGGAGATCAATTATTTCTTTTTCTTTCTTTATATCTTTTTTACTATTCGAAAAGGGGGAGGGGGACTGCGGCCATCCTGATCCTCAACCCCCTAAATCTGCCACTAATTTTCATGAGTATACAAAATTGAAAATTTGCTGACTGACTGTATATTCTAATGTTATCTTGATTAGCAGCACAGTATATTTTGGGAGGGCTTATTTTGAAGACACTGTCACTGGACATTTGTATTTATTTATTTTCATTCACTAGTTTATGCAAGATGCAAGCGATATAATGGAGCTTCTTCTGAAGACACAGACCGATGCCAACGAACTAGAGGACGATGACCCGCAAATATCGTACATGATATCAGCTTGGGCAAGAATGTGTAAGCTTCTAGGCAAGGACTTTCAGCAATACTTACCAGTTGTCATGGGGCCACTGCTGAAAACAGCATCTCTTAAGCCTGAAGTGGCATTATTAGACAGTAAGTGATCTTCATAGAAAAGTGGTAAATTACAAAAAACAAGAATAATGTGATTAGGTCAGGGTATAATGAGGTGCAAGGTAAAATGTATCAGTTTTACAATCATCATCATTGACACCGCTCTTCACTCTCCCCGATAACTAAGGAGCTTTCGATTTGTGCAATGACATGAATGCGTGACATTCCTACTTGCCGTCATACGCTCTCTGCATACATAGATTTGGCCAAATTGCGTTCCAGAATCTGCTGGACGAGGTGAACTTAACGTTTTCGCATGCGCAGATGACTTTTAGTGATTTTATTACGTTCGACGTCCTACCATTGTCGTGCAATCGAAAGATCCCTACTGTTGAAGTGATCTAGAACTTTATTACCTCAGCATGCAGGTTATGTATTTACCAGCCTTTTTCTGTTAGCAGGATTAAGCAAGATTAAGCAAGTTCTAAGAGATAGATTATCTTATAATTTTGTGGTGTCTATACATATTGGACAAAGAGAGAGGTCATTAAATTGGGATTAAATGATCAAAGGTCAATTCGATTTAAAAAAAATATTAATACTTTTTCTATATTGAATTTTAATAAAATGTGATTAATGTTTCAATCTTTTTTTAAATGAATGTTACTTTTTTTATAGTTAATATTAATATGTTTGTATTCTGAAAATTCAGCATAACATGAAAAAATATAAATAATTTTATTCTAGCTGAAGATGCTCAAAATTTAAGAGAAGATGAAGGATGGCAGTTTGTAAATTTAGGGGACCAGGTAAGAGAATCAATTTGTTCTCGAGTGCAACAAATAGCAACAATAGCAAGAAAAATGTTGCAACAAATAACTGTTTAGTGATTAAAGATGTACTATCAGCCATGAGGCAAAAAAATTTAAAATTTTAATTCCACAATTGAATTGCTTTTTTTGTATATTGAAATAAGTTATTAACTTCAAATGAAAAATTTGAATTTTTCAGACAGTTAAATAATGAATTTCCTGTATTCTTTTGCATATATCCTTAAATTGGCTGGTAATTCAGTGTTTTTGATCTGTTTCTTCTGGGAAGCTAATAATTACTTTGATCATTTCAAATGAGCAATTCAAAATTGTTATGTATTTTCCAAGCTTTTTGACTGATAGTACATCTTTACTGGTCCTATATAGAACTACAGTGCTTCTTATAGTACTGTAAATGTGGGTGTAATCTTGCTTCAATTACTTTCTACTTTTCTTGTAATTTAAAAATTAGCATAAACTGGTGATTAAGTTTTGATTTTTCTTTGTAGCAAAGTTTTGGAATTCGTACCTCTGGTCTAGACGACAAAAGCACAGCTTGTCAGATGTTGGTGTGTTATGCTAAAGAATTAAAGGAAGCGTTTGCGGATTACACAGAACAAGTCGTCAAAATCATGGTCCCACTTCTCAAGTTTTATTTCCATGATGATATCCTTAGAATAAAGTTGTTGTAAATAGATTGTACTGCACGACAGCATGTCTCGTCTTACCACATAATTAACCCTTTAAGCTAACAATAGCTCGCAATCCTTCATGAATACCAATGTCATAGAGCAGTGTTTGTTGACAGGATTGGAGGATATAGACTTCAGTTAATAAAAGAGTCCTCTCTTGAATTAATCCGCTTACAAAGGGCAATATTTCAAGTGGTGTTTGATTTCTAGAGTAAGACACTAGTACATTTAAGTTTTCCTGGATTTAGTACAACCTTTAATAAAGTGCTTTGCACTAGGACAATATTGATTAGACAATAATAGGACAAAAACTTTTGATATATAAAACTTTCCTTAACAATCTCACTGGTTAGATATACAGCTGCTGAATCACTACCAGTGCTGCTAGAATGTGCAAAGATTAAAGGAGAGGAGTACTTGGCACAAATGTGGCAGTTTATTTACCCAAACATCATGCAAGCCATCCAAACAGAACCAGAGGTCGATATACTCCAACAGCACATGGACTCTTTCGCAAAGGTCATTATTAAAATTTCTTATGTTTTATTTATTTATAACTCCGCTCACATTTGTGTCACATTCGCAAACTTAACAGAACCGGCTGATGCTCTTTTTACAAAAATATATTTTTGATGTTATGAATTTCATAAAATCATGTAAATAATAGAGAAAGTTAAGGTTTTATTAACCATTTACTTCATTTTCATACTGGCTTCAGCATAGATTTGACCTAATTTTGATATCAGTTGTCATTTATGACCACTACATGGTCCAAAGATTTTACTGTGTTTTGGTATCTTTTTGCCTTCTGTTTTGGGAAGGCTGTTGTTATTTTTATTCGTGTGTTTTTCTTGAAATGTGTATTTTAATTTTTATATATATTTTAGAATTCTATATAATCTTTTTATTGATTGTTATTATCATTTTTGTTATTATTATTACAAAATTATGTATTGTATATTTATATGAAATTTTAATGTTTATATGTAGTGTTTTGATACTTTTAATTGTGTTTGTTAAATTTGGCAGACCACTCGATAGAGATCTAGAATCTGTTTTTGGGAATCCAGCCTCATTTTTTCTTTCCTTTTTGTATTTTGGATGAAGGGAATAAATGAAATGAAAATGAAACAGATGCAATTAACTGTATTTTCATATCTTTTGTCTTGTGTCTTCAGTGCATAGAGTTTCTTGGCAAAGGCTGTATGTCAGAACAACAGATGAATGAGCTCATGAAGGCCATTAATGATCTATTTGAACATCATTTTAAAAGACAACAAGAAAGACAAGGTATTTATGTGTTTAATTATCTATAACTAAATGTGTGGATGTTTTCCACATTCGTAGTTGAAAATTAAACAATTAGAAGCCAGTAAATGGTTCCAAGAAAAGAAATATAAAGAAAAAATTGTTCACCCAAAGTGCCTCAGGGGTTATTTTCGGGCGTCTAGAACACCAAATTTTTGCAGGGCCTGGACCCCTGTGGTAGTGTCATCTCAATCATTCCCATTTTTGGCCCCCTCCTACTTTTTGGACATCTCTGGATTCACCCCTGCTTCATCTGATAGTTTGGTATCTAGTTTTTAACTTCATCATCCATATAGTAGTTGCTGCAGAAGACACATTTTACATTTTCTTCTGAGGAAGCGACAAACTAAAGCGACAGGGTACTATATTTATTTATTACATCAGATATTATCTTTCTGTGTTAAGTTAATAGTTTATAATAAAATTCTTTGTAGAGCAAAGAAAAGATGAAGACTACGATGATATAGTGGAAGAAGGGCTGCAAGATGAGGTAATGGTTATCAACTGCAAGAAATATGTTAAACTAAACTCCTGGACCTTTCATAATAAAAGCCCATACAATACTACAGATCTCCTCATTTTTTTTTTAGCATATTCTATCTACATTCAGAGTGCACTTTGTGTAGATGTTGTGCACTTTAAATGGTCATTTACCTCAGATTATCCATAAGTGCCTCTTCCCTCTGGAGGGAAGAAATGTTTGGTATGTGGTACAAATGAATATTCAGAAAGCTCTGTCCAGATTATCAAATTTTGTTTGACAAAAAGCTGTTGTATGCCCATATATAGGAAGATATGTATATTTCTTCCTAATTATATAAATTTAAAGCATTTAACTAAAACCCTCCTTAGTATAAGATTCAGTTGATCGTCTGACTTTGCTTTCAGGATGATGATGATGTATACGTGCTGAGCAAGATCTCCGATATCCTCCATTCCTTCATCGGGACACATGGCGACTTGTCGCTACCATACTTTGAAGCCGTTCTACCAAATCTTGTTAAGCTATTGGAACCTGGTCGGCCATGGACTGACCGCCAATGGGCCATCTGCATTTTTGATGATGTCATTGAATATTGTGGACCGGTATGATGCATTTATATATTTAGACTAAAAGTTTTTTTAAATTCAAAATATACCAAATGTAAATGTTGGCAACCTTATAACAAATATTCAAGGTAGAATTTTTGTGGTAGATTTAGTAATAAAAATTGAAGTATATTTATAATAATTTTTTTCCTAATCAGTGTTCCTGGAAGTACCAGCAATATTTTTTAAGACAAATGATAGACTTGCTGCAAGACAAAAGTCCCGAAGTACGTCAAGCATGCGCCTACGGCTGTGGAATTATGGGTAAATGTGGCGGACCACAATATGCGAATGCTTGTTATGGTAAGAAAAAGATCTGTAATTTTTAGATTTGTTAGTTTGGTGAAGTGTGTCTTCGCCAGTGCTGGTGTTAAGCCTAAAGTTAGAAATACCCCACCTTACTTCGTGGCCACTTAAATTGGCGAGCAGTAAGGCAGGCATACTAAGCATTTACATCAATATATGTTATCTTGACTGCATACAGTTTTTACCATCACTCTTTGTTTTAATCTACAGAGGCCATTCCATGCTTATCGCAAATGATCACAGCCGAAAACTCCCGGGCTCCCGAAAATGTCAGTGCAACCGAAAATGCCATAGCAGCAGTTGCTAAGATACTCCAAGCAAACCATAGCAACATCAACTCCTTAGAAGTATTACCAAACTGGTTGACATGGTTACCTCTGACAGAGGACAAGGAGGAAGCAGCACATGTATACAACTTCCTGTGCAGTCTTGTAGAATCGTAAGTTGAAGTTTCCACACCATCAAATTTCCTTTGAAAAAAAAACAAAACTACTGTATGCCCATATATAGTCATGATGTGTCTATATATGGTCATCATATGTCGTCATAACCATATTAATGCATGTCACATGTTTTTGTCAAATAAAATTTGATGGTTTTAAGAGGATTTTACATTCTTGTCTTTTTTGTGGGTCTGCAGGCTTCAGGGTCTTATCGATCCTCTTGGAAACATTTTATTGTAGAACATTAAAAAAATTTCATGCAAAAATGCACAACTAATACTAGATGAAACACATGATTTTGTGTGGTAGATATTACTAAAAGATAACAAGTTGAAATGGCCATTTCTAAATATTTGATTGTATTTGTATATGTTTTTGTTTATTATTATCGATTTTGTGTTTGTTGTAGAAATAATCCAGTTGTACTGGGCGCTAATAATACAAATCTACCCCGCATCTTGCTAATTCTGTCGGAAACATTCGCAAAAGAAGCTCTGTCAGATGATAAAGAAACGTTCCAGCGTTGTGTTAATATTATTAAACAAATTCAGGTAAGTTGCTTAAATTTTTAACAAATCAAATTGTAATAATTAATATATTATTAATTAATATGCCTTATCTAAGTTACTTGAGTATAAGCCTAATCTTTTATATTTTTATTTATTATTATCATCATTAACATGAATATCATCATCTTCACAACATCATCATCGTCATCACCTTTATCGTCATTATCATCATCATTGTCATTCTCATCATCATCATCGACAGCATCATCATAAACAACACCGTCTTTATCATCAACATCATTCATCATCATTGTTTATTTGTATTATCATTATTGTTATAGCCACAAGTCAATATGCTTATGATTGTTAATTTATTGTAGAGTAACCAAGAATTGTGGAATGCTTGCATAGCCCAACTATCACCCGAGCAACAACTGCCCTTAGCAGAAGCTTTACAAAAGGCCGAATGACTCTTGAACCACATTGATCACCTTAACAGCAATGTATTCATTTAGAAGTCGTCATGTGCCTGCCCGAAGATTCTGCGTAAGAATCAACCCACGATTCTGTGCCGCTGTACGGTTCTGTGGTATCTAATACCGTATTCAAACTACTAGGCAGATTCCGATGTACTTTGCACTTCAACGTGCTACTTAATTTTTGTTATTATTTTTAACTCTTACATATTCATGTGTCAGCGCTTATAAAGCAGTGCATTGTGGGTAATAGTATGTGTGGTAATAATTAATATCTAGTATTCTTAAGCCCTGTTGAGACACTGAAAAAAAAAACAGTTGTATGTCTACATTAGTCATGATGTGCCTATATATGGTCATGAAGTGATGTAATGACCATATTTAGACATGTTGCATGTTTTTGTAAATTAAAATTTGATAGCCTGGACAGGACTTTATAATGATAGATTCTTGCCTAAGATACAGATTTTACCCATAATACATTGCAGTATTTATTGTGACATGCATATTGCCAAGTATTTATTATACAAATATTTACTGGGTTGAGGGGCATGGTTTAAATTATAGCCCAAGGTGATCTGGAAGCTGTACTATGTACCAAGACAAAGTCGATGGACATAGTACAGCCTCCAGATAACCAAGGTCTATATTTTGAACTATGACCTGGTTGAAATCCCAGTAAATTTTTGTTTTATATACCACTACATAGATTGAAGGCATAAGAGGGCATGGCTGGAACTATTGCCTGGCTTCTAACCTATCAAATGCCTGGAATTTATGTAGTCGCTATAAAATTTGAATATTGCACATAAACATTTAGTACAAAATTTATATGATCGTTAAATTCCATTATTCACCACAGAACCATTAGCTGCCACTATTAGGGTTTTTTGATAAATAAGAAATGTAATTATTTTTAATTGTAATTAGCAACTTCAGTTTATGAACTAACAAAGTGTGTAATATTTGAGATTTTTTTTTTTTTTTGCTACAAAACTTTCATTCCATTTTTTCATTATCCTAACTATTTTTAAATATTGATGTTTAGATTATATTTCATTAGGATAGTGCCTTCGGATCCATAATGTTGCTTTATTAATATCAAAAATAAACCCACCTGTCTGGCAAGACTTCAAAACTGCCCCCAATACTAGTAATTGCGCATTTCATTACTGTCTTTACTAAGCTAACAAACATAAAAATTACCCGTTTATATTTAAGTAGGTTATTATTATTAATTGACAATTAAAACAAGCAAACTGTTTTCCTCATCAAATTAAAACATGAAAGTATAGCCATATACGATTCCTATATTTTTTCAATAAACCCTTAAATTAGTTTGTAATCAATTTAAGGATTCTTGTAGTAAAAGATTGTTTTAATCTGTATCTCAATCAAAATTATCTGATTCACTTGAATTACCATTTCAATCTTTAATCTCATTTAATATTTTACTGGTTTTTTTTTTCTAGTTTTTTTTATAGCCTGATACCTCTATGATACTGATTGATGTAATGTCGGACTTTAGATGATGCATAATACCAAAGTAATGTGCTTTAACATATAAAGACGATAAACAAAAAGATTGAGATGTCCACCAAAGAAGTAGGAGCGAAAAGAGAAAAAAATTTAGTATTTCTACAGTCCCATATGTACACATTGATAATATAGGGTGAGCCTACTAAGTGATGGCTATCCAATGTATATATATCCAGAAGCATACACTCTGCGATTAAATTGATGTAGTTTACTACCAAATCCTACTGTTTTGTGATTTGAACAATAACAGTTGACTCACTGAGTTTATCAAAACAGTTTGTGAATTTCTTTTGTCTGACATTTATTCATCGCATCTTTATTGCAATTATTAGGGAGGTTCCACGCCAAGTGTGCTTGTCTTAATGTAATTATTTCACACACATTTTAATTGACTTTGCCTAATGTCTCGTTTGACGTGTAAGCTTGTTCTAGATGTTGGTTTGCACATCCATTCATTAAAACTTATCATTGCCATGTAGCCAATAGCAATTTACACTCAGATAACAGCATTAACAAAACCAAAAGTGTATATTGTAAAAACTAAGTAAGATTCTGGTCGATACCTTGTTTTTGTATATCATGTTTATGACTAACTTATGACTAACGAGCATCCTGCTTTCCCTAACTATGTGTAGTTATATTTTATTTTCATGTGTTTTTTTTTTACTACAATTAAACCACAGTAACGTTTTTTTTTCAATGCCAGCAACTTTGAAATTTGGATGGTGGAATATTAAACTTCATTTCTTTTTTTTTTTATTATCAACATGGTTCAAGCAATGTCAATAGAAATCTCCTATTTGTATATGTCAAAATAAAAGATAATATTAAGTCACCAACATGAATACTGTATACATTTTAGAATAGAGCAGCTTGTACATTATTTGACTCTGCTGCAAAAGTCCACCCATTAGGGTAACTTTAGGATTGTCAATGAAGTACCGATTCGGCGAATATGGTAGGATAGCTTTAGAATTATGTATAGCTTAACCAATATAACCATGCGAAGTATGTCTAATATGGCCATCGGCCATACTTTACAGCCATGTGTGATAATACGGTTTTTTTATTTCTATTTCCGAGTTGCAGAAATACATGTTGCATAATAGTTTCGCGCTAAATGATAAGTTGCGTACAGTGTTTGCACACTTTTGATTGACATTGCAGTCGGTTGTTGTTCATAATTTAAAAGTCTTGACCCACGTAAAATTACGCTATATCAGCAGTACTCTTCATACTACTACTACTAAACGGACTAACGTTCTAATAAAGATAATTTTTGCATGTTTTGTTAAAAATCATACTGATATTGAAATAGATGCGGTGGTTATAATGAAATGAATTTTTAGGATTATTCTGAACCTTATAAAAAATCATGTAAGAATTTTAAGGAATTATTTTAGTGAATTATAAAATTGTGAAATTTAATTCTAATAAAGAGTATTTTATTTCAGCATGTAAAATGCTACAGTATATAATTATTTTAATTTGATTTATGTATTTATATTGATTATATTAATTTAAATTTCCCAACTTTACTGTACCAACATACTTCCAGTTGCGAACACACTCGGAAGTATTGTAATAAGGTTAAAAATTAAGACAGGTTCTAATAATTACTTAATCCAAAGTTTGAACAAAATTGTTATACTTTTTTTTTATAAACTTATGTAATTCCTGGTTATATTAGGGCATATTGCAACTTTATAAGGGCATGTCACACCCTTACGAAAACTAATGTCACATTTTTTGTTGTTTATGCCTACAAAGCACTAAGTACTTGACACATCGAACACACAAATTGAGAGCACACTACCGACGATTTGCCTAGCCCCGGACTGTTTGGCAAAAGATTGGACTTTCAAATTCTGGTTTCTTCATTATATGGCAAGTTAATTAATTGTAATTTGACAGTTCTATTAAGTTGTTACCAATATGATCGCCAAAGATTAACCCGGTCCGAATCTTTAAAATTGTTTTCTACTTACGATTATGAACGATTAGTCTTGTAAAAATAAGGTATGTAGTGTTTTCACACTGATCTATTATCACCTTCCTTCAATAGGAAGCTTTTGATTTGTGCGACGACGCAACGCTAGAATGGAATCACTCACGCGTGACCATCCTACCTGGCATCCTACGTTCTCTGCATACGTAGATTTGGCCAAATTGCGTTCCAGAATCTACTCGACGAGGTGGCCTTAACGTTCTCGCATGCGCAGATGACTTTAGTGACGTCATTACGTTCTACGTCCTACCCTCGTCTTGCAGTCGATAGCTCCCTAATTTTGTATTGCACCTAAAAGCCTTTTCCAGTACCAAACTATAGTATAGGCTTTTATATTTTTCTCACTTTAGGAATGCTACAATCGTAGTTGGATCTCATTTGTCGTGGAGTAAATTAAACGCAAACTTAAATATTAATTTATCCGCCGATACCTGGATGAATCTGCTGTAATGTATGTAATGTAATAATGATATCATATTTTTCTTTCGTTGTATTGTGTAATAAATGAAACTGCTTTTAACCAACATGAAAGTGTATGTTATGTGGTGTTTACCTTTTTGTCATGATAGTTAACAGGGGCAGGTTTTGACAGTGCTATTTTGGAAAACAAACTAAATTCATATTTGATATGTAACTTTTTGACACATTTGCATAGTGGAAGGGGTATTTTTTTTTGTTTATTTAATTAAATCATTAATTTCTTATATTAAATATATGCTAAAAATAGCTAAAATGATTAAATTAGCGGATATTTTTAAATTGAATTTTGCAAATTTGATGTAAAGTATTATTTTCATTTTAATTGTCACTTACATACGGAGCCCCTAAAGGGAAATATTATTTCGAGGGAACGAAATATTTCGTTCCCTCATGATATTTTTGTATAATATATTAGCATATCGTAATGTCATAAACGTACAATTATTGGTAATAAAATATTTACAAATGACGGCCATTTTGAAATTCAGGGGCGGATTTAGGGCGGGGGCCCCCCCCCATTTTGGGAGGTAAAAAAAGAAAAAAAAAGAAAAAAAAGAGAGAAAAAGGGAAAAATGATGGCCAAGAATGCCTCAAATGTTATGTTCGGGCGTCTAAAACACAAAAATTTCGCGGGGGCATGCCCCCGGACCCCCTACGACAGTGTTGTCTCAATCGGCCCAACTTTCGGCCCCCGCTTCCGGCCCCCCCCCCCCTTTTGGACATTTCTGGATCCGCCCCTGAGAAATAGGAGAAATTGGCATAGACCTAAAGAACAAAATATTATAAAATATTTCTCTATGTTTGTCTCTGAGGTGACCATGATGATTCCTTTGATTCGTCTATAGCAGGGCCCCTTGCATGACTCACACTCGGAGTCATAGCCCGATCGCGTAGCCAGAGGCAGGTTTTGTTGGAATACTCAGGGAGTTGTTATATAACAACTCCCTGGAATACTGTAAACAATATTTGTCGATCCGTTTTGTGATTGCAATCCCTAAAACTGTTGTCTCAAAAGCATTATGTTTACATCCCGGGAACCATAATCTCTGTTGATATTCCCCTGGACCCACATCCGACATACCATGTTCCCTGATCAAGCGGCAAAAAAATTAGGTAAAAAAACTAATGAATTAAAATTCACTATTAATATTGTTTTGTTTCTCAAACTTCATCTCGACTAATGATTTTTATAATAAATTAGCCAAATTGCTATTATATTATTTCTTCTAGAAATCGTGATATTTCAAACTTTATTATTATTTCTTTTTGCAGACGCGAGTTGACGTGATTTAATGTGATTTGATGATAGAGGTGTTTGAGCGGATACATTGCAGTTTGAGGGAAGGAAGCAGGAAGTTCAGCAGATTCTCGAGACACAACCAACCACTGATCTCTACATAACTATATTAATAATAGTAGAGATCAGTGGACACAACACAGTATGTTTCGGGGTTGTTGCAGCTTTATTCGGAAGAAAGATGTGTATAAGAGACAGGGTATGTAGTGTTTTCACACTGATTATCACCTTCCTTCAATAGGAAGCTTTCGATTTGTGCGACGACGCGACGCTAGAACGGAATCACTCATGTGTGACCGTCCTACCTAGCGTCCTACGTTCCCTGCGTACGTAGATTTGGCCAAATTGCGTTCCAGAATCTACTCGACGAGGTGGCCTTAACGTTCTCGCATACGCAGATGACTTTAGTGACGTCATTACGTTCTACGTCCTACCCTCGTCTTGCAGTCGATAGCTCCCTAATTTTGTATTGCACCTAAAAGCCTTTTCCAGTACCAAACTATAGTATAGGCTTTTATATTTTTCTCACTTTAGGAATGCTACAATCGTAGTTGGATCTCATTTGTCGTGGAGTAAATTAAACGCAAACTTAAATATTAATTTATCCGCCGATACCTGGATGAATCTGCTGTAATGTATGTAATGTAATAATGATATCATATTTTTCTTTCGTTGTATTGTGTAATAAATGAAACTGCTTTTAACCAACATGAAAGTGTATGTTATGTGGTGTTTACCTTTTTGTCATGATAGTTAACAGGGGCAGGTTTTGACAGTGCTATTTTGGAAAACAAACTAAATTCATATTTGATATGTAACTTTTTGACACATTTGCATAGTGGAAGGGGTATTTTTTTTTTTGTTTATTTAATTAAATCATTAATTTCTTATATTAAATATATGCTAAAAATAGCTAAAATGATTAAATTAGCGGATATTTTTAAATTGAATTTTGCAAATTTGATGTAAAGTATTATTTTCATTTTAATTGTCACTTACATACGGAGCCCCTAAAGGGAAATATTATTTCGAGGGAACGAAATATTTCGTTCCCTCATGATATTTTTGTATAATATATTAGCATATCGTAATGTCATAAACGTACAATTATTGGTAATAAAATGCTTGCAAATAGCGGCCATTTGAAATTGCTGGGTAGCAGCATTGCGCATTAAAAATTGTGGCACATAGGCCTACTTTTATATTCAGTGATGTCTATTCTACAACTATATTCATTTTAAACAAAATGTAGCAAAAAATAAATAAATAAATAAATAAATTAAAAAAAAAAAATCAAGCAACCAAAATTTCCTGGACAACTCACCTATGTCTTGTTGAATTCTAGTTTGCTTTACAAGCTCTACAAGACGAAATTGAAATAGATAATAAAAAGTAAAAGTAAAAGGAGAACAATGATTTTAAATATTCGTATTAGTGGCTGTATTGCGAATTCTGAAAATATTTTTATAAAAACAAAAAACAACATCAACTTTAAATTTTGTCCTTGTTATCGTGGCAGTTGATGTGGAGAAGTACAGTATATAGAATTTAATTAGGACCGGACAAAATATACATAAATACACGTTTCAAAAATACGCCAGCAAGAAAGGAGAATAAGAGCAAAGTTAAACATATCCAACGTTGAAATGACAAGTTTTTTCGCAGGTTATGTTTATATTTGAAAATATTAATTGCAAACAAAATTACAATTCAGCTGGTAATAAAATATATTAAATATTTCTAAACTATCGCATCTTGACATGTGCTGGTGAAACGTACCATTTTCATCAGGTAAGGCGTCAGCAAAGACACATTCAGCCAGAACACACACTATCAGGAATACAGCCAACACTTGCAGGGTACTAAAATAAAAATACTCATTGTAATCAATTGTATTTTGCGTCTGTGCCCGATCGTCTCGTGTGCCCGATCGTCTGTCACCCGGGCAAACAGTGAGGATTTCGATTGCAGCCACCACGATTTCATGGTGGGTGACGTATTAAACAACTTTGATTTCCGATTGGCTAATTACGGCGGCATAAATTAAACATGCTAATAATGCTTCACCAATTCGTCCAACCATGGTCCAACCATGTATGGAGGTAATATTTATAGTATACGCATCTTTACAGAAGTGTGCCACATAGAAAGTAACCAACTTCACGCCAGTTAATAAATACAGTATTATTATCGATAGGCCTATATCGATATGATACAGCCAAACTCATGTTTTCTCGCCGGGTTCAGCACATTCAGGTTTAGGCCTAGCCTAGAGAGCACAATGAATTCGATCCAACTCGGCCACAAGTCAACTCGGCCACAAGTTAACTCGGCCACAAGTCAACTCGGCCACAAAAAGTTTGGCTACAGTCAACTCGGCCACAAGTCATTTACTGGTACTACATTGTACTAATTATTATTATTGCTGTTATTATTGTTGTTTTTATTGCCGTTAGTTTTAATATTAATTATTAGTCTTAGCATTAACATTATATATTGTTCAAATTTTTGATGATAGTATTATTATTACAGTACCATATAAATAATAAATAATTTTCGATTTTTTATTATTATTATTCATATTATTAGGCCTATTATTATTTATTAGTCTTAGTATTATAATTTTAATAGTAATTTAAAAAGTTGTTGTTATTGGCGTTTTATTAGTATTTTTCTCATATTATTATTATTATTAATATTATTGTTGTTGTCACCTTTATTATCGATATTATTACCCTATTATTACTAAGTAGGCCTAGTATTATAAGTATCATTATTAGTATTATTACTAATTAGTATTACTATTATTATAAAAATAAACATTATCTTTAATTTATTATTGTTGTATTATTGCTATTATCACCTTCAATATCGTTATTATCACTAATTAGTTATTAAAATTGATATTTAAATATCGTTATTATTACCATTCTAGTATTATTACTATTTGTTAAAATAAATATTACTATTAATGTTGTTGTTGTTATTATCACCTTTATTATCGTCATAATGGCTAATTAGTATTATTAATGTAAATATTACTATTTTATTGTTGTTTAATATTATTGTTGAAGTAGAATGTTGTGAGTAAACAGAAGACGAACACATTAATAAATAACTCTTTTTAATTCATAGACAATAGCATTCAAATCTCTTTTGGTAGTGTGGTGGTCTGTTTTACTAAAACATACTGTGTACTTTATTTCAATCATATATTGAAGAAAAAGGATGCAAAAACTACGATTTACATTAAATAACTTGTGGCCGAGTTGACTTGTGGCCGAGTTGATTTGTGGCCGAGCTGACTTGTGGCTGAGTTGACTTGTGGCCGAGTTGGCTGTAGCTGAACTTTTTGTGGCCGAGTTGATTTGTGGCCGAGTTGACTTGTGGCCGAGTTGACTTGTGGCCGAGTTGACTTGTGGCCGAGTTGACCTGCACCCAGTAGGCCCTATTCACGTCGGGTTGGCAGACATCGATTGGAAATAGGCCTACGTATTAGATTTAACATACAGTAATGTAATTGTTGTAGTTAATATAACATTAATAATAATATAAATATTTATTTTTTCAAACTGGCTAAGATTTAGGAACCTCAATTTGCTACGTACGAATGGGTGAATATCATCGTATCTATGGACAATTATTCGCATCTTTTGCATAAGCTGTATTTCCGAGATTTAAAATGTTTAATGAGAAAGATTATTGTTACATTGTACAGTATGTTGGCCAACAAGGAGGCCTAATTTATTTAATTTCATAACATCCATTTGTTTTGCAATACATTTATATTTTAATCTTAAATTCATCAACACATATTTCACCCTTTAGTATCAATTTTTTTTTCTTGTATTATTTCTAAGTTACACTGAATTGTTCTGATCTCCATAGCTATCAGATTTATTTTTCAATAAATTAATCATTCTGTTTAATTTGTAAAAATAAAGAGGCTACATTGCAGGTAATGAAAAAACGATTTAGTTGCATGTATTTGGATTAAAATACATTGTAACTGTCATGGTACAAAACTAAAAAAAAGATCTAAACCACAGTGATTTCAGATATCAAACTTTATTTGTTGATCTTTTAGTGTTTTACCATATATATTTAACTGCTTCAGGACAAAAAATAGTTTTCACTAATTAACAAATAATTTACAATATTAATTACTAGTCAATTTAAGGGTCAATGCAAAAGAATACAGGAAGGATTATACTGTATTTAACTCTTCATTATCATAAGTATACTTCAGTACAATTAATATCGAAATGCATTGGGTTTGGTTTACAGGCGTTTGTGCTTCTCCATCAGATGCTAAGTGTCTCAAGATTCATAACTCAGCATCGAATTAAGTAAAAGGGCTGTGGTATTATATCCTCTGTTAATTGATGGAAGTGGCAGTGGGGATAATCCGGCTGGACTATTCACAGAATATCCATTCCTGCAAAACAATTAAATAGATCTAAACAACAATATCAATTTTAATCACATCATCATCAACAATTTCAGCAACATCAGTACTGTATATGATAAAACTATATGAGATAAACCTGTAAAATAAAAACAATAGGCATTTTATAATTACAAATTATATATATATATATATTTATTTAACTATGAATAGTTTGTCAAACTATGTCCTAGCCAAATTTTCATATAGGCATGACCACTTTCCATAACCATGGCACATTTAACATAGACCTTATCATTATTTTATGATTATATATTATAGTATTGATAAATTTTTAATGTCATAGAGATCCCTGTAAAGTGTCAACAAATTTCATTCAGTCTCATAGTGAAAATTTGAATTATTAATAGCAATTAAATATATGTTAGCCAATAGGCTATGGTTAAAATTAGTGTACCTCCAGATAGAAATAGGGCTGCGACTTTTTGTGAATATCTGGGAAAATATAAATTCCATCAACTGATTGAAAACTGAAGAATAAGTACAATTAATTATTAAGCAATTTACAATAGCAAGTGCATTCACAATCACTCGCAAGAGTCAGACAAAAGGAGTGATGGGGGCTATTTATTTGATTTTTAAATTAAGGTCCATTTTTAAAATTACTAAAAAAAATGATATCTGATACTTTCCTAACTAAATTGATTTGCTTTAAACAAACCATAGCCTTCCTAAAAAGTAGTTTTATGGTTTACATTTTATCTTACTTTGTTTCACTATATTATCTTAACAATAAATGAAAGATAAACACAGAATTCTAATAAGTATTTTAATTAAGACTGACGCACCTTTACATTAGTTTCGGCCTCGTTGGTACCATCATCATTTTATCTAGAGACGAGTCATACTAGGCCAGGATCGTCCCGTCCACTACACCAGCAGTAGGCCTAGGTGGTTAGTTCATGTTTCGCCTACCGCGCTAATCAAATTTATCTTTGCTCTTGGGAATACAGACGGGCTGCTCCTCTTTTTGGTGACATTCACTTGTTTTTAAAAATACGTAAACGTACCCTCGACCACTCCCGTAGCTTATCCAGGTATCCTTTGTCTTCAATTTTGTGTTGCAGGTACAGCATGACATCTTTTCCGTCGGCCTAGGCCTATTGTGGTGGACATTTATGTTCTACCTTGGTTCTACTGTAGTCTTTAAAATACTGAGCCTCGCGTGAACCAAGACGGTTCGCAATACAACCACTTTCTAGACTGCAGCTTTTCCACGCACTCGATATTGTGCGCAGAACAAAAAATTCTCTGGAATACAGCTTTTTTGGCGTTTCGGTTGGTGTTTTTTTTCCTCCACTAAAATAAAACCACGATAGTCCACGCACCTGCACGGAGCTATGTCCCAACTTCCTGACTCCTCTCTACATTCGTGGCACCAAAACGAGAACCGTTTGATTGGTTGACCTTCCGTCATAACATTCACTCTATTGCCAAATACGGCATCCTAAAAATTACGTCATGCTTGTCACGGCCAGCGATCTGCAATCGATTTGACTCACTCTTTTACAAGTCTCTAATTCGCATAAAAGTTTCTCGATATATACCGTCGCTAGTGGCGCTCTCCAAAATTAACTGATACTAGGAAAACCTATAATCAAAGATACTAGAAAACCAAGGAGGTTATGTATTCACCGATGTCACTGTCTGGGTGTCTTTCCAGTTTGTTTATTATATCTAGTATCTTTGTTAAGAATTGATAATAAAATACGCGACGACTTGGTAACGAAAGTTTGGCACAAGTTTTTTTAGATCCAGCTGTAGGGGGCGTCCCATTTTTCGTATTCCCACCATGCATTTCGGTGGAACACGGTGGAACACTTTTTTTGTGTGGAGAACTCTATCTTGTATTTCTAGTATCTTTGCTGTAATTAGAGACTTGGGGCAAGTCTACCAACCACTGATCTCTAATAGTAGAGATCAGTGGACACAACGGTATGTTTCGGGGTTGTTGCAGCTTTATTCGGAAGAACTTAGTTTTTGGTGCAACGTCATCTTTTATTTTAATTGGATTTGTGGGTTTGGTTCAGCAAAAAAACAAAGATGATTCATATACCGACACAATCAAAAGATGTGATACGAAAACAGAAGGTAGGGCTAGCCCCCCCCCCCACCCCCATACATAGTGCTCGGAGTTTCAAAATAATTATAACTCCATGCATAAGCCTAGTGTTATGTTGCTGCTAGTTTAGGCTTCCGTCATCATCATGTCGCATCATTCTCCTAGCCCCTAAGCGCTCAAACCTATATTATGACCAAGCCAAGGCACGACTCTTTCTCTAGCCTACTACTTAGTACTACTACTATTAGTACTACTATAAAAAGGGCCTGTCTAGGCCTAGGCCTACTCATCATACAGGTAAATAGGCGCTCACTGGCCTAGGCCTATCTTTAAAATTACTAGGGCTAGGGCCTAGGCCTAGAGTAGTATTAGTATTATATAATAATTTCCTACAAGAAAATACACAAATTAGGCAACCAAGAAAGGACGTGAGTAATTTCCTGGGAGTCATTGTGGGAATTTCACATACACTTAAGTTCACTTAAGATAGCATCACTTTACTATTAAAAGTGATCACAATTTGAGAATTCTAATTAACAGGGATTCAACATGATGGTTCGAAATTACACATACAGGAATATGAAATACGATCCTCAAGACAGAGGGATGTAGGGAATCTTCCTGGGGAAGAAATTACATGGCAAGGGTGGGGATCCACATCTTTGTAGGGTATGGTTGAATAATAGAAATAATAAATGGAGGCATACATTAGTGGCATCTAGAACCATCTTATAATAGCTCCATCTTTTTATTTGTCTTTAACCATTATTATTATTTTTATTTTTTGCTAGTTGATAAACAGAAAGAGTTACGAGGAGCATCAATTCTTAAATATGGGGCACCAGACAGAGGACAGGATGTGCGCTTTTATATAAATCATGTGATAGGATTTGATCAAGAGAAGAGAATTCCTAACTGGGTGGCTGAGCACATAACAGTTGACCATCTGAATGGTGAAACCATATGAACTGAGCCTTATATTCTACCTAACTACAAAAATATAATTTAATAGCAATTCATCAATAGGTGTCTAGAAAAAAAGTTACATTCCATTCAATTATCAATAAGAACAATTTAGCATACAGTTCAATTATTTATCAGAAGTTCATTCTAATTAATTTAATTGAATCATTAGTTTTTATATTATTTAAATACTTGTTTTCAAACATAAAAATATATTTTAAATATGCAATATATACAAAAAATTTCAAAACAATAATCACAAATTACAATAGAAATGTACAGAGCCTTGACATACTATTGATATCAAACGATACCATCCCAGGGAGATTGTATATCTACATTTTTTAAATGGATATAGTAACTACCAACATTCTTTGGTTGGTGCCATTTGCTTTTATAAAAGAAAATATTTATTACATTGTTTAAAATAATATTTATGTATACTGAACTTTCAAGTATTATTTATATGAAATACTAAAGTTGTTTAAAATAGATATAACATCTATTTTGAAGCCAATTGAGCAATTTTAGCATTCCTTACCACATCCTTGCATTTGCAATGCATTAATAAATATCTTGTCTGCTTTTCCTCAGGCTCTGCTGTACGTAAACATTCACATTTCAAAGAGGATACAAATATCCCTGAGTTATTTAGATCATCAAACAGTGACTACAAAAACAGTGGCTGGTCAAGGGGTCACATGGCACCTGCTTCTGATAGCAAATATAGTCAGGTATGATATATAAGTAGGTTCCTACTATTCATTTTAACATTAGAGGTGTTACCATAAACACAAATTTGGTGATTGTTAGTGGCACCTTAAGCAAAATTTTGTCTTTAAAAGCCGCCTTAAAAATTTGTTCCTGCCCTGTACAATAAATGGCTTGCCATTTTTAGATCAATTTAAAGTCAATAATTTTCAATTAAAGTTGTTTTTCTGATGATTACTAGTAATTACTTTCTCTGACATTCTTGTATGTAATGTGTGTTACCATTTTTATTATACCAATTTTTCAATTGTGTTATTTTTAGCCAGTTTTGCCACTTTTCATTTTCTTAATATTGAATTTCACCACACTTGTAATAAACTCATTTTTGATATTTGTAATTATTGTATTTTTCCCTTCCCAGGTTGCAATGAATGATACATTCTTGTTCTCCAATATTGTTCCCCAAGACATTGATAATAATCGAGATTTCTGGAATCGTTTTGAAATCTACTGTAGAGATCTTACCCAACGCTTTGATGATGTTCGTATCATTAGTGGACCATTGTTTGTTCCCAGCCTTAAGGAAGATGGAAAATTATTCATGAAATATGAGGTTTGTTCTTTTAATTTAAATTTTAATGTCTTAATTTTCTCGATGTGTTACCATGGGATATGTTAAATGATTTTGTTCTTCAATGTAATTAAATATTAAGATTTAATTAGTATATAAGATTCATTAGTTAATAATTAATTATTTATGTTTTATAATTTTAAAATATAAGTGAAAAAAATCAATTTGTAGGCCACGACTTTTGTTGAAGTACAACTCTTGAATTTATGTTAAGTAGATTGATTTTCATAAATACAGAAGTGATACAGAGTATTCTTTTCGATTGTTTTAAACAAAGAAACAACAAGTGTCAACATTGCATAAACTTATATGGAAACTGGTCATAGAAAAACAAATAAAGAACAATAACACAGAAAGAACTAATACTGTAAGATAAGTAAATTAGTGTGTAGTATATCTAATACAAAACCTGATTATCTCAGCAACAGGTTTCAGTTTGTTTCCTCTGGTGGGTGTGTCTCAAATAAATTACATATACATTGTGGTGTTCCTCAGGGATCAGTACTGGGAGTAGTTATGTTTTTTAATTTATATAAATGATTTACCAAGCTCTTCAAATTTTTTTGATTTCAGGTTGTTTGCTGACGATACAAACTTATTTAAATCATTTTCCGGGAATATATTAGATCTCAAAAAAGATCATTGAGTGGTGCAACTCCAATAAATTAACAATAAATGCCGATAAAACTAATTATATAATCTTTCAGTCAAAAAATAAAGTTATTACAACGTTCGGCTCCATTAGGATTAATACAAGCTTAATTTCTGAATGTAAATCTGTTTATTTTGTTGGCGTTAAACTCGATAAATACCTTAGTTTCAAAGAACATATATCTGATTTAAACAATAAAATAAAAAAGAGAGCTGGTTTTTTATTTAAGTTACGGCATTGTGTCCCTGAGGAAACATTGGTTATGCTTTACAATTCTTTTATTTTACCCAACTTGATTTTTGGTATTGAGGTATGGGGCAGCACCTACGAATCGCATTTAAAACCTTTATTACTCACTCAAAAAATTTGTGCCAGATGTATTACTTTTTCTAAATTTAGGGCTCATTCTCTACCTTTATTTAAAAAACTTAACATTTTAGACGTATTTAAGCTTCATAAATTATATATTTTGAATTTTATATCAGATTTATTTAATAACAGATTACCACATAGTTTATCTGATTATTTTGAAAATATTTGTCATAGTTATGCAACAAGGTTTAATTACGAATATAATTTAGCCATATCAAAATGCCGAACTAATTTAGGTAAATTTAGAATTTCTTATATGGGTGCTAAACTCTGGAATACAATACCTGTTAAGTTAAGAGAGACTACCTCGAGGAATGTATTTGTTTCAAAACTGAAAAAATTACTTTATTCCGAGTATGAAGATTGATGTCTATTTATTTATTTTCATTATTTTATTTATATATTTATTTTATTCTATTTTATTTATTGGGGCTGAGGGGGATAGTTAAGAAAGGGGCCAAGCTCGATTAGACTTGTCTATTTCTTGGCTCCTATTGTATACCATTTGTTTGTTTTTTTGCGTATACAATAAAGAAGAAGAAAGAGAAATCATAATTTTTAGTTTCTGTTTCAGAGGTTCTTTACCGAAAGGTCCACTGATTAATCTCAGATAAGAAAGTATAAAACATACTCCAAGTATTGAAATGCACGCTATCGTGTAGGGATTCAATATTTCGACATTAATTGTCATCATATTTACAATATTATTATTAAATAAATTAATTAAATTAATAAAAATATTTATTTTGAATTCGTAGATCTAATTGCTATATTTGCTAATTATTTAATTAGTTTCTTTTTATTAAATTATATTTTTAATGTGATACATAAAAATATAATTTAATAATAATTAATTTCTTTTTATTAAATTATATTTTTATGTATCACATTAAAGGTGGTTGGTGCTCACCAGGTCGCTGTTCCAACTCATTTGTACAAGATTGTTACTGTTGAAAATACGTCAAGCAAACTTGTAGGTGTTGGTGCTTTCATTGTTCCCAATCAACCAATCTCCAGTGATCATGCAAATCTCACTGAATATCAAGTTCCACTTGAAGATCTAGAAAAAAAGACTGGATTCACATTCCTACCAACATTAGATTTGAGCCAAACAGAAAACTTATGTAGTATTGATACGTGCAAATTAATGTCTGCTAAAGATATGCAACAGTTTGTTATACGTAAGAAGCTCCAAAGGGCTTCAGATTTCTCTCAACTTGAAAAAGTCTGGAAAGAAATGGAGAAGAAAAGAATCAGCCCAGAGAAGATTGATCATGATTTATATGCAAAGAAAAAAGAAGAACTAATGAATCAAGAAAGTAAAAAAGGTTAAATCATGCAGATTACAGGCGTGGTGCTATGATGATTATAAATAACATTGTTGCTAAGAAAAAGAGAAATAATTTAGAGAAAACTTAACCACATACAGAAAAGGGAGAAATGGGAAAAGTGTAATGTTTTAATTGAGAAATAGGGCTAATTCATGTGGCCTGTTCAGCACCGTAACCAAGGGGTTTTCATGGTGCCTGAGCATCAACCCCCTCTCTCTTAAATGTGAACAATCTAACAGTAAATTAATGGATTTAATTCCACCATTGTTGGGATTGACACAAGGTATTTTTAATAATTGGGAGGCATTGAAATGTCCTAAATTGCACTTTAAAAGATTATTTAAAAGCAGGGAACAGTTAAATAATTTAACTGTTCCCTGATAAAAGGATCATGGAAGATGTTCCAAGCATCATGGCCAACTGTCAAGCATCATGGGTAAAGTCCCAGGCATCATGGTACCATGATGCTTCCAGGGGAGAACACTGCACCATTGCTGTTACAATTTTGTTCTCATTAGATATATATTTATAAACAAATGAACAGTTGGGGCCAATAAGAACACTTATAGACTAGTCGGATTATTATTGTTTCATGGGGTACATGATGACGTATATAATATTTAATACTAATTTTATATTTTTTGTATTGAACTTGGCTGGTAATCAATTTAAAGGATTTTTATTATCAAGAAGTCTGAAAGTGAAAGCTAAGGCCCGGTTTCCATAAAATCGCTACGCGCTATCGTTGACAGCTTTGGGCGTTGCTGATTGGTCGGCCGAACAAGAGAACCTTGCTGATTGCATCGAAGATAGCTTATTTGATTATAATAAAATAGCTATTGAATGTTTTATTTGAATTTCTGATAGGCTTCCCATGTTGTATCAGTCTTACTTTAATAAAATTTGATTCAAGACAATCTGTTTTCTATCTGCAATTCTAAATATTCTCAATTATCACTGGATCTGGATTTTTTGTTCGCAATTCCATTATTGTACTTCGCTTAGACCAAGTGGATCCACGATCAACATCATCAATATCATTAATATCAACAATTACAGTATAACTATCACTATTACTACAGTATTATTATCATCATTACGATGGGTAGCGAGCACGTCAATATAGACAGACGCCCCCAATTGTCAACGAATGCTTGTGGCGTCCAGGTACTAGAGGTAAATTTGGAGACAAGATAAATTCGCTGGTGTGAACGCACAGGGACGATTCGTGTGCATAGATAGCCCTGTGTACAGCTAAGTTGTGACAACGTAATTAAATTAATAAGAAATTATCATTCGCAACCTTTTGGCCAGCACATGGTCACTTTAATTCTTGACACTAACCGAATAAGGCGTGTTTTACCTTGTTACCAAAATTTTGGCAACCTTCATTAAAATAGGAAACTTTTTCGCGCTTTCTTTCAGGGTGGGTGAACTGGCCACAAAAACAAGGTTCGAAACAAAAGTTCTGCAACCTCCTGACGTGTCCTTCATAGCCACGGGTCTTGCATTGACCCTCGTCACATTAAAACTACAGCAGGGAAGCACCTCACTCCCGAGTTTGAACCCCCCCCCCCTCTTTGGGAGGTAAAAAAAGAAAAAAAAAAGAAAAAAAAGAGAGAAAAAGGAAAAAATGATGGCCAAGAATGCCTCAAATGTCATGTTCGGGCGTCTAGAACACAAAAATTTCGCGGGGGCATGCCCCCGGACCCCCTACGACAGTGTTGTCTCAATCCGCCCCACTTTCGGCCCCCCCCCCCCCCCCTTTTTGGAATTTCTGGATCCGCCCCTGAAATTCCTGGTTATCCCCTTGCACATGAAAAAGAAATGTTGCATACTTTTTATATTCACTGATAACTATTCTACAAAAAAAAAAAGAAAAAAAGAAAAAAAAATGCAACCAAACAAAACTTGTTATAATTGGATGATTGGAACATGCGAGTTTCGATAGCACGTCACGTCAGATAGTGAAAAGAACATGGAAAAACAAACGTTTGTAGACTATTGACATTTTAATACTGTACAATGTGTGCATTGAGGTAAAAGATAACAGACTTCTAATTTCAAGTTAGTCTATCAATAAAAATAATTTATAAAGAATACCAAGATGGGATAACGCAATAGTTTATGAACAACTGCAATAGTCATCATTTTCCAAACAATACAACAGGTACACGAATATAATAACCCGTATGACTAATGTTCAATGTGGTCACTAGTAAAATTGAAAATTCCCAAGATGGATCTAGAAAAACCCACTAACTGGCAACCCAATTTACGGCTTTTGAGTGGAATTGTGGATGGTCACCCAGCAGGAATAAAAGAAAAAAAATAGAACAAAAGGCGGATGAGCTCCTCAATATATTCTGAATAGATAAGTGAAAGCGCTAATTGCAATATATGCCTTGAAATTTTAAAATTTAGTGGCAACCCCTGCTGATAAGATTGTTTTTTTTTAGTTCAGGAATGTCGTAGATGAATTAAAATTAGGCCTACATAAATCAAAAACTGGCAGGGCATTGTGTTCCAATAGATGAAACTAAATTTTATAGACAAAACGGGTTGATTTCTGACTTCTATTTTTTGGGAGGTGTAAGAATAAAATATTGTTGATGAATACAAATAAACTCTCAAATTTAATCTGTCAAATTAGGAAAAATGAGAAGATATTGTTTGAAGGTTTGCATGGCGAAGTAATAATTATGTAATAATGCTTCCGGTATGTAGGGGCCTACACCACGTATATAGTTCTGAAAGAACTGTTGTTGGTTGAGAATATCTCGACGTTTATTTATTTATTTAATTAAACAGGTAGTTAAAGACATTTTCTTTAATAGCTAATTAACCTTGTTCTGGATTTGTATACTTAATGAAACTTCACACACACATAGGCCTATCCATCATGATGTTGTCCATTATATTGGTGTTGATTTGCTTCCTTTTTTTTCTTCTGTTCAATGTCTCGATCCACTGATTATCAAAATACTTTACCTTAACTCAAAACATTCCTCCCTGTGCTTTTGATTTCCCATGAATTGGAATAATACTGGCAGAAGTAAGTTCTCCATGATGTCTTTTTTAACCGTCCTTCATGTATTGAGCGATACGCATGACCAAGCCATCTTAATATCTACTGTATGATGACTGCTAACATGATTAGGGACTTAACTGAATACGCTCTAAAACTTTGAATAAAGGAGAAAAGAAAAGAAAGAACATCTATGTTATTGGTTATCTTTTTATTGATATGAGTTGGACAGATCATTATGTACACATCTTTAAAGCCCCATTTACACTAGACACGATTACGACACGACAACGACACGATATAGATGCGCGCAGTGTTGAAGCATGGACCTATTAATAAGGTCTTAATAATAGGTCCATGGTTGAAGAATACAAGCTACGCGATGATGTATTGTCGTATCGTAAGCGTGTCTAGTGTAAATGGGACTTAACATGTATGTATATGCAATTGTATTTGAAACCTCATGAGTATAGATGTACAAACAAGAACGCATACCTGTACTTTCATTCAAAACACAATCATACAGCACAAATGACCGGGTAGGCTGGAGTCTACAGTCGAATAACATCAAATTTCATTTTCATTTAGGCCTATGAATGAAACGTGTACAGATAACCAGGTAGGCTGAAATCTAGTCACATCAAGGAGATATATAAATTCCTCATTGATCGAATCTCATCTTCATTTATATAATTTAATGAATCGTGGCCGATACGCACGAGGTAGGTCTCCTTATAGTTTATTATTTGGATAACCCAGTAGGCTTATATTTATAATGATAGTTATTATTACGCTCCTCCTATTATGATTCTTCCATGATCTAAAGGTGGCCTGTTTTCATTAGATTTTTTTACTTAGTCCTATTATAATTCAAAAATTATGTAAATGTATGTGGAGCTATTGATTGTAGAATTCTTAAATTAAAACCAATTTAAAATAACCTACAGTAACCTAAAACTAATGAAGACATGTGGATCTCCGCGGTTAAAGTCGGCTTCGAAAATAGAACCCTATAGGTACTATGATATTTTCCAACCACCAATTAAGTGGCAATTTAAAATGTCAGCCCGGAAAAGCATCATCGTGAACTGATTATGTTTTTGAAATGTTGGTGGACAATTTCTACAAGCTTATACTTCTATTATTAATGCTTGCGGTACGTTACGTAGATAGTTCTGAAAAGAACTGTTGTTGGTTGAGAATGTCCCGACGCTTCGATTAAGTTCAGGAAAATAGGCCTAATATCTGCCGATTTCTATATCAATATATAGGCCTATACGGGACGCAATCAGATATCACAATAAACCAGTGAACAGTTAAATTACTGTTAAATTTAACTGTTCCCTGCAATAAACAAAACATTCGCTCACAATAGTAACAATACTATAGACCTACTAGACATAGGGCCTATATAAATTGATCAAATCTCAATGAGCTGTAGGCCTATGTCGGCATACTCCGTTAGGTACTAGAAGTCACTGTTGGTGAAACTACGGTAGGCCCACCCAATAATTGTATGATGCTATTCGTTAACGCTAACAACTATTATAATAATATTGATATTATAAGTACTCGTAATTTTTAGTCCATTTCCATCAGTTAACATGAGTAATTTTCTTTTATTAAATTAAAGACATAGAGAGAGCCATGTTTATGATATGTGAATGTCGCTAAAATTGAGACAAATGTACAAGAAATAAAAGTGTAAAAACTTTGTAATAAAAAGTTTTAGAAATCTATAAATTGGTAAAAATGATATACACCGGAAAAACTTTAGAGTAAGAAAGTATTTAATAACAAACATTTAAAAAGCCCGTGCGGTTAAAACTTAAAACAAGTTTTGATCTCTTGAAACAAGTATGCCTTCTAATAGTTTATCCTAATATTGATTCTTCTTATTAACTAAATTATCGGAATGTATTTATCTCTGTTGTTGAATAGATTAAAAGTAGTGAAATATATATTTTCAACTCTGACAATAGCATTTTTAACCAGAACAAAATGTCGCTATTTTCCTCGATGAGGGATGGGGAGGATGGGAGATGTAGCCGTTCTCTTTGGTACAACTACTGATTTGAACATCACAATATACGGTACCCTACCAAATGAAATTATCGATTGGAGCATATGTCAATAGGCCTACATAAACGTACATTAATTAAAAACGTCACTTTGACACTTAGTTAAAAGTTAAATGACAAATTCTGAGACAATGACTTACGGAGGAGATTCTTAATGTTATATTTAAAAGTCTATCATAAAGAATCGCTATAATTATAAGAACCACAGCAAGATACAGTATTAATAATTCAATAGCAAATCGCTGGTACTTTTCATTTAATTGTTCCGACATATTAGCTAGAATTTATAACTGAATGAATTGTAAATAATTGAGTGAATTTCATTGATGTTAATGTAATTGTTAATTGAATGGAATATTTCTCGATAAGTCATTTAATGCAGTGATACTTGAGATCGACTGCAAACACAACCACTACGTATAAGCACTGTGGTCTAGTTGAATACCAGATAGGTTTTTTTGGTCTTTTAATTCCCACACGAATTTTGTTTTACAAGTGTTTTGAAACGTTAGTGTGGGGTTATGCCGGGCACTCACTGCGCCCGACGGTCGTTGGTTAACGCAATTCTACGAAGAATGCAACGTCACGACGCGCGTGCAACTGATCGTTTTTAATAAAGATCCGTTCAGACTGTCACAGGGGGCAGGGTTGGATTCGTAGTACGATTAGGCAAAACACCATGCATATATATTTTGTATTTTTGTATGTATTTATTATTCTAGATACAATGGGTAATCGTCGCTGCATATTTCCCATGCTAAGCAAGATGACGAATCTGTTACAGAAGGCAAGGAAGAAAACATTGAGCAATCAGGACTTAGAAGAATACTCACTGGGAAAGGACTATGCCCGTAAGGACGCATCTAGGTAAAACTTAATTGAAGATCTAAGTTAAAGGTGTGCTGGTCTCACACATATCATAAACATTTATCAGAAGATTTTTTTTTCATTTTCACTATTATAACGACCTGAAGTATATATATACTGTCTCTTATACACATCTAGATGTGTATAAGAGACAGGGCATCGGATCCTGTCTCTTATACACATCTAGATGTGTATAAGAGACAGCCTCATAATAAAAGAGAATTTTTTTAAATAATTAGATTAAATAATTTCTACCATATTAAAATGTCTTTAAAAAAATTAACAAAATACAATTACGCGATTCGAACTCATGGCCTTTGGTTCCTCAGAACCATCGCATGATGGATGGCAGGGGAAGATTTAGAGGTGGGGCGGGCTGGAATACCCCCGCGAGCCCACACCGATCATTTATTTTCCTCCCTTGGTCTTCTAAAAAATCATGACATCAATCATCTTCAGCAATGCGCTTTTATTTTATCATGAGTAAATTTCACTCTCCCCTCTCAATTTAAATCATTACTTAATTTTAATTATTATTATCATAGTCATTTTACACGCTCTTCAAATCATCATATTCTCTTTCATAGAACCACTTCTTTCCAGCACAATATTCAATATACTGGTCCTAAGCTATGGAACAATTTCCCTCATTCCATTTATAATTCCAGGGCCGTCGGAACCGCACTGGCTTTAGCCGGACCACTTTTTTTCAATTCTATTATTTTTTAAAAATAATTATACACTGATACCTATATGAATTTAGTATTATTGTTCACGTCATTTTAATGTTGTATATTCAAACAAAATCCACCATTCGCTTGTTTTTGTATTGCCTATAATTTTAACTTTATTGACAATCCTTAATTCTAGTAATTAAGATCGATTTTGAAAATCTCTAGAGGTATCAATATAGCAATTAACTATTTATAACATGTTTTGGGGTGAGTATGGTATCTACAGTAGTCCACTTGCAGTAGCTTTAAATCCTGGATCTGCCCCTGCATGATGGGTGTTGAATGTGGGTTAGCTGCTTTGCAGGTTGCCAGCTTCTTTTCCTGAGCGTCTAGACATGCCATATTTTCAAAAATTGTTCACCATGTTTGGGCTGGGGTAGGTATGAATTCAATATCCCAACGAACGTTAAGTGTTGTGTCTGCCTCTTGAGGGGTAGCAGCCAATTGGCACCAGAGACTGTGGCGTAAGGTACGGTATACCGGCTGTTCAGTGAGTGGTGCTACTAGAAACTTAGTACGATCTAGAGCGTCATGTCAATAATTCATTAATGCAAATTTGGCAAGTACGCCAAAGTGTAAATAATTAAAACCGTATTCATTAATTTGTAGGCATATTTCCTAATATAATGCATAGCATATTGCAAACTGTGTATTTATATCACATATTTGCATATTTTTAATATTTCACCATACCTGCACTTTGTGTAAATAGGCCTATAGTCATTGTTATTTTTTGTTATTCGGATTTGTTGCACTTTACTTATTCATGGAGGAATAAGCAACCCAAGTCATCTATAGCGTAATATTAATATTTCATCATACGTCATTGTTATTTATTGTATAATATGATGTATTTATGTTTGTTGCACTTTTTACGTATTCATGGAGGAATACAATTCATCTATTTATGTAATGGAAACTCATAAGAAATTGAATTTTGAACTATTTATCATTTTTCTTATTCCCATGATTTAAAAATAGGTCACGTATTGTGATTTGATCATTATCTTGAGTCATGCAACTACCTTCGTGCCAAGATATCTTTTTGAACCCACTCTTATTAGGCCTACAGGGCATAAATATGCCTTTATTATCTCTTTTTTGAATATAGTACCTAAAGTTTTCTTGAGTTATACTGGTAAGAGGATGCCCAAGGTCATACTCTCAAAATCTTTCTATGGGAAACATTACCCACACAGGCTCACCCCCCCCCCACTTTTCCCCCCGGCGGCGATTCAGAACTGGGATTGTCCGGTTGGAGCAAATATTTTAATATAGGTTAATTTTGTAAAAGTACGATATTATATACAGTATATATTGCACTACGTATTTTTATGATAATAAAATAGCTATATTTGTATCTGTATAATAATACATTAGTATTATAGCCCCGCAACCAGAACTCAGAAATACCAGGATGGTATGCGACAGAGTACTATGAGTTACTTCAGTAAAATAGTAATAAATTACAAATAATTCACTTTATTATTAACATTTTTTCTGTCCCCGAATTTTAGACTCAGAAATATAGGGATGGTGTTCGGCAGGAGTGGTTTTACTATGGATTACTTCATTAAGGAGTAATTTTGTTGACTGAATAAAGCTTGGTTAGCCTAATCAGACTCGGCCAATTTATATGCAAAAGCCCCGATTGTATTCTCGAACCAGAGTCCCTGGAAACATAGTTACGCGTTTACGCCACTGTTTAGAAGCCATATTTTCAAATTTTGCTCACATCAACCCCAATCGTGTTCCACTAACTTTAAATCTTGTGTTCTACCAATGTACATGATGGAGAGGGGTAAAGGCTTCTACATCCATGCTAACTTTAAATCTTGTGACTGTCTCTTGAGGGGAGGGATAGCGGCTCAGTAGGTTGTCAGTATCTATTTTCTAGCATTCAGAGATGCCAAACAAGTGTGGGCTGTCGTGGATATATTATCAGACCCCCACTAAATTTAAAAACCTGTATCCGTAGATATGGGTAGCGGGTCTGCAGTTTAACAACCAAATTGTTAAGCCCCGCCCACGTAACTATAATGGCCGGACCACTTGCAAAATGCTTCCGACGGCTATGAGTAATTCCTACTCTAAAAAAAACTTATGTTCAAGACTGAAAAAACATCTCATCATAATTTTCTCCTTTTACCCATTCTCGATCTCTATTACCAACTCGTTACATTTTGTTTTTGTCCCAAAATTATAAAAGAAAAAAAAATTGCATTTCTGAGCATCCTCGTGTTGTCTCCTGTTGTCTGTTTTGACTCCTGTTGTCCTGTCCTGTCCCCTGTTGTCCTGTCCTGTTCTGTTTTGGCTTTGGTTTTTCTGTATGTTTATTTCAGGGCAGCCCTACACAAGCTCCGCTTTATGGGTTTCGCCCCCTTCAAACTTGGCTGGTTATTTATTATTTTATATATGCATTATTATTATTTTTGAAAAATAAATGTTCCTTTGAACTTGAAATTGAACCTAACCGTAGCTTTACTGTGTGTGAGCGTATAATTCAGAAAGTGTCTGGGGTTAATCTGTGCGTATGTACTCCGTGGTTTATTGGGTATGACAGTCGCCTTGATATAGAGAAAGTTGGCATGTGCGAATCCCGCCAGAGAATGTAGGTAAGAATGGCCCTGGAAAAAATGGCCCAGGAAAAAATGTCCCCGGAAAAAATGTCCCCGGTAAAAATAGCCCCGGTAAAAATGGCCCCATTAAAAATGGCCCCAAATGACAAGTAGTTAAAAATACCCTAGCTGCACTGATGAGGCATGGAAGGCCGCAACGGATCCGTCTGCAGATATTGGGATTCCTTCCAGTGGATGCTTAGTTTATTTTGTCACTCTGATCGGATTTTCTCTACCGTTCCGTTTTAATTTTAAATAGTTTTGCATTATGTGGCCGTCTGCTGTTTTATGGGTTTTTCCCATTTGCCTTTTAAAATATATATATATATATATATATATATATATATGTTTTTATACTGCTACTGCTTTACTTTCAGAAGGGGTGAGGTGAATTGATTCCAATTTATGAGAGAAAATAATTGAAAGATCACAATCCTTACACTTTATTATTTCAGTGATAAAACTGCAGGAATATGGCATCATATATTCAATGTACAGTAGTAAACTTTTATTTAGACAAGATGTAAAAGTTTAGTAATAGACGCATACGCAACGAACACATACTATCAATCATTCTGTCTGTAGACAAACCAGCAATCAATAAATTAATCAATCAAAATAAAGAAATAACGCTGCAATCAATCATTCATCAATAGATTAATCGACCAACAGTTGCAGCACTAGCGTGTGTCAGGAGGAACTCATCTAGCTCAAGGACCGCTTTTTACCCAACATGTTTGACTAATTACTATTAACTTGCGGCGTTGGAATGCCAAACATATAAATATGAGTTAGAGATGCTGTCTCTTATACACATCTAGATGTGTATAAGAGACAGAGGCAGTGGCGTTGTTAAAGCCACTCACTACGCCACGTCCTTGGCGTTATTAACGCTACCTGCAGACCCCAGATTAGCTAACGCCACTGAGCTAACGCCAGTGATGCTTGAATGATTTGACCTCATTTCAAGAGATTGACCAATCACGATTGCAATATATTAGCTACTTTGGTCTTTTTTTTGTGCTCTCTATAAATGAAATGGTAAAAGGGGTTCCTTTTCTATTGCATTTTACTTAGTTATAATGTATATGATTTATTGATTGTGTTTTGTAAGATATTTTAACCATTTAGACTGTCTATTAAAACATGCACCATCAACAATGCTAGCTGAAAAATCAAAAGTAAAATTGTTTATTTAAAATACAATAATCATATAAGTTCACTTCGAACAATTCACAGATTTAAAAGTTTTCATGATGCACTGTTAATTTTCTACTGTTAACACGTACATTATTTAAAACTGAAAACTATTCCACTCCACATAGGCCTATATTACTGCTAGTTTAACGAACGCCGTTTGTGTGAACACTTTGGAATTTTAAACCGTGGATTAGCTTACGCCTGGCGTAAGCCACGCCAGTCTTACGCCGTGTGTGTGAATGAAAGTCAATGCTCTATGATGGCAGACCATTTGCATAGCTTGAATTAGCAGAAAAACAAACAGGTCATATCATAATTGATTTTTCATCGATTTAAAAAAAACAAAAGTCCCAGTGCGTGATACACATGGTGCAACCATGTTCAACAGGCGCGTCAGTAGTACGCGCCACACAATAGCCAATCACATAAAGCTCAGGATGGCGATAATATCACGTTAGAACATATCAAACTGCCTAACAAATATAATATTCCTTTACAGTATGTTTTTTTTTCCTAGGCTGGAAACCTTATGGAAACAAGCATGTTTTCAACAGGTTGAGGGCGCTTCTTTCCTCCATGCATGTTTTCTCTTTATTCGTCGACAGTTCATTTTTAGTTGTATTTTGTCAACTTTTGCTGAAATAGTTGGTCGAATTGGTGGGGTAAGAAACTCATTACATATCTAATGTAATATTGTCTATATTTAGAACGAAATTAAAAAATTCGTAAATTAAAAAAAAATAATTGTTATTGATGATCGTTCATGTTACAGGTCATGGTCATTTGTGAGACACTGAAATATGTCGAAAAACAGGATTGGGATGTTCACAAAGGTCTCATGCTCACGTTCCTACTCGTTGCAGTTGTAGTAATACGTGTATTTGTTCTTAATAACGTGCTATATGCAAATTCAAAAGTTGCGGTGCGTCTTCGGACTGCGATTCTTATTTTGTTCTACAAACATATTTCCAAGATGAAGTCAACAGTTGTTTCAGTTGGAGAGGTAAGAATTGTATTATATCACATTACATTATTATATTTATATAATTATTAATATTGTTATTATGTTTATATAATTATTAATATTATTATTATTGTTTATTATTATTATCAATATTATATTCAGAGTTTGTCTCTATTTGTATCATTATTTACTTATAAAAGATCTCGTCTTGTCGTAAATTTCAGATAAGAGGGCGTAACATATTGATCTCTGTTTGTTGCCATGTATCAATTACTAGTGCTGTCTAATACGCATGCGCATGAGTGTGAAGGAATTGGGTGCTTCAATTCCCAACAAAGCCTCAATGGTCTAGTTGGTTAAGGCTTCTCAGAGTGCCTTGCCTATGAACACAGGCGAAATGCCCAGCAAGGGATTGAACCCCCAACCTCAAGGTTGAGAAGCATAACCCCAAGCGCTGCATAGACAGCAGGAGCACCTATTTTTTTTTTGCTCACCCTTGCAGATTCCTCTTCTTTAAAAACATTTAAACATTTATTTATATAATTTTACAGCATTTATTTATATATTTTTAAGATTAAGTGTAATCTCTATCATATACTTACTTTTTTATTATTTCTATTTTTGCTACTGGTCCACCATCGTACAATACTTTATTATAATATACACGTAAATTCAGATACCTGCTATTGTCTAGTCGGAAATTTATTTGACTGAAAACATCAAACTTAAGGACAACGCCAAATCGGAATTATATAAGCTGGAATATGTAATTATATATTGTTATTCATTAAATTTTCTACATAGGTCGTGAATATTCTAACGAACGATGGTGCTAGAATATATGATGCGGTCTTGAATTGTCACGTGATCTGTCGAACAATGCTTGTTTTGCTTGCAGTGCTAACATTCATCATACGTCTTATTGGTGTTACGGCACTTGGGGGCGTCCTAGCCCTGCTCACGGTGATTATTTCTCAGGTAGGTTTCGGCGACTAAAAACCACCATTGTGATTCTGTTTTGCTGTAAAAACTATAGACACAATGATATGTCATAAATGATACAATAATAAAAATACTTTATTGATAATTTTACTTGTATAATAGGCCTATGCATAATGCAAAAATATTTCGAATGTTGAGCCTTAAGTTGATGTATCACTGAAGGAAATAAAATCTGCACTATTCTAGTAACAATGGTCTTCTGTTAGTACTTATGCTAAACCTTAACCTAAATATTGTTTGAAATTTGGCATGCGAATAACCTAAAGTGAATATGCCTAATTGCTGTACCTTATGAATAGTTTTACAAATAACTGATATTAGATTACTCTCTAGAATACGAATAAATCAATCGAGATTTTCTCAACTCTCCAGTTCTTTTCAGTACCTGGTGTAGGCCTATCGCAGATATTCAGTATCATACAACTGACACACTATGGAACTCATATTAGCACTAATGATGGAGTTTAAGATTTAGGTCAATTTTATTTATTTATTATATTATTTTTTTAATTGTTATATTTATTCTTATGTCTTCTTTCAATAATTAGTACCGTATTACTTAATAGTAACATTGATAAGAAGGAAACACATTTTTTTTTTACAATTTTATTTTGACAACTTTATGAAATTAGGCCTATCAGCTATTGTCATTTTTGAAATCTAAGCAATTTGTCCTCTCTATTTATATTCTGATGGTGTTTGCGTCAGGGGATTTAAAAGGAATGATGATTTTTTCCCATCGAATAGCATTGCAATACCCTCTCCTATTGTGTGATCGGATTCAACACTAGTCACGGAGCGCAAGCTCGGTGGTCTAGTGGTGAGACACCAGGGTAGTTATCTGGAGGTCGTGGGTTTCATTCTCACCCAAATCACTTTATAGATTTTTTTGCAAGTATTTGGAAACGTACTGAGCATTCAGAACACGTCAGGTAGGGCAACAGTGCCCCTCACCTCGTTTTGCCACTACACTTTAAAAATTTCAATGCAAATCATGTTATTTTCTACTCACTTACCTATTCTGAAACTATTGTGCAACCCTTTGTGCACCCCCCCCCCCCCCCCGTTTGAAAATTCTGGATCCGTCCCTGGGCAAAACATCACTCCTAACTATTTATAATGAATCAAATCATGATTTTTAATTTCTGTTATTTACTTGTCTTCATAAAGAGCATTGCTGCTAAAATACTAACGAAACAACGAAGTAAATATTCCAAAATTTCTGCTGAACGTGTGAAGATAATGAACGAGATTTTGACTTACGCTAAACTCATCAAAATGTACGTTTGGGAAAAGTCATTTGCGGCAAAGATTAAAGGTAATTTTATAAAAATACGGTGTTATGTGTATGCTATAAATGCAAATCCTGTTCATGCTGTGATGTTTTTGTTTGCTGTAACGTTTTCATAACGTTAGCTGTATTATGTTTTTCCAAAATTAGAGTTTTCTGTATAATTATGCTGTTTTTAGAGTTCACCATCTGCTATTAGGGTAAGGGGAGACATAATGATCCACTGGAAAAGGCGCTTTACCAAATGATTTTACTATACCATACCATAATTATTGTCGCATTTAAATTGGTGTAGACCTAGTAGGCAAAGTCATTCCAAAAAATCTAAAATAAATAAAAATATTCAATGTAACGTACACATAAAGGAGTTAAGGCCACGCTGTAAAATTGAATTGGAATGAAAAAATGGCAAATAAAGAGATAAAACATTAATCGACGTCCGGTTGGTAATTCCTGACTAGACTACAATAATGAAACTTCCACTTATAAACATGTTTTTTTTTTTTCAGAAATTCGCAAACGAGAGCTGAATCAGTTAGAGAAAGTTAATTTCCTCCATGGGTTAACTTTGACTTTTGTTTATGCTGCCAATCCGTCGGCTATGGTTACGATAATGCTTACCATAGTGTTTACAGGACGTGAAATTTCAGTGCCTGAGGTAAGCTTAATAAGATGCAGTTTGGTGTTCAATACTTATTTTTGTACAGCTACATTTACGTATTTATAGCGTAATCTTTAATGCGTTGTCTTAACTCACTTTCTGACATAACTTAACTATAACATCTGCAAACGTTCTTAAAATTTGTGTGTATGGTTTTATTTATCGTGACATACCGTAACTTTCTCCGTAGTCTCATGTTTCTGAATGCCTCACGTAACGTAAGGCTTTCAAAAGTCAAACATTATCAAACCAATGTTGGCATTAATTAAAGCATGTATGACTTTATATTCAAAATTACCTCCTCCCCATTGGTAGCGCCAGACGACTCCCTGTCGTAAGACACTAGAGTAGGTCGTCGGATAAAAAAACAGTAATAATTTGCCAATCAAAATAACGTTATTTTGATTGCCAATCCCTAATATTGTGTCATAAAAGCACATTTCGAACCATACTAAGCCATAAAAACTCCCTACCAGGGATTAATTTTTATTCCAGGTCGTCGACCGAGGGTTCGTCAGCCCCTTGGTTTGGCCACCTCCGTCGGACCTGTCGGACCCCGTGTCGGCCAATTGCTGGCGCCTTTGCTGCCCCTTCTCGATTTAACATAAATCGGAATCAGGACGCCATATTGGGCTTGATTAGGTCAGATCTTGAGGGCTATAGATTACATATAACGTAGATCTAAATTGTCGAAAAAAACTTATGGATAATTTTGATGTTCTACAACTCTGCAGTTGTTTGGATTACTGGTCTGCTTCACAACTCTTGCAAACATTGTTCACAGTCTGCCGATAGTACTGAAACCCACCGTGGAGGCACTGGTGGCGATTAAGCGAATACAGGTATTGTTAGTTATTATGAAAATAATAGATGATTGTGATGGTGACAAGTGATGATGATGACGAGAATAAGATATTGGTAAAATAGTGATGATGGCAAACGATGATGACATAAATCATGAAGATGATCGATGTTGATGGACATGATGAGGATGATGATGATGAAGCCGATTTTGGTGATGATAATGACGATGATATAATGACGATGAAGATGATGATAGGCCTATAGGTAAGGCCTACAATGCACCACAAACGAAATACATTAATTACGGTATGACTTTATCAATAATAATTTTCCTTTGGTCCTTCCTGAAAGTGAGAAAGATTAGCCTACTATTTCTTATCGAAATATGATAAGTCTACATCTAAATATCAATTTTAGGTTACATGAACCATTGCCAATGATATTATTGTATGTTTTAATGTATTTCTTTAGAAAATATTACAAATTCAGGACCAACCGTTTACCTACGAAGTTCCACAGAAATCCGAAAATGCAGTTGAAGTTTCAAATGCCTCGTTTTCATGGAGGATGTCAGAATTAGATGGGTCCAATGTTATTGGGTATGGCCATATCGACGCTGTGGCGGACTCAGTTGTGTCACCAGATGTGAACGAGGAAAGTATGTTGAATAGTAGAAATCAGCATTCGGATAAACTGGTACTCTGTGATATGAATATCGAAATCCCAAAGGTAGGTAAAGTTTTTTGTAGTCAGACACCAGCAGTGGAGTTGAATAGCTTAGTGGTTAGATGCCATCCTTCCGATCCCATGGTTCTAGAGCATCTTGTGTACTGTTACTAGATATACATATGTTTGTCTTGTGAGGGGGAATTTCTTATTAGAAAAGTGATTAAGCTCACTGTTTGGCATATAATATCTACGACCCTTGTGCATAAACGTAAGATTTTTCACAGCTCAAACAACTACAAAACTTTTGAAGAACGCAATGTTTCTAAAATATCGCAGGATGAAGACAGGAACTAGACAATGAGGAAAATAATAAAATAAAAATATGACTACAAACGAATAAATTAATATTTTCTGTTTTAAAAAAAGTGACTGCTCTGTGAAATATTTTAACGTAATGTTTTGCCAAATCCTTCTTACTATAGTATTTGCACTTCTGTGTATTGTTTTTATCAACTTGCAGTCTTCACTGGTTGGAATATGCGGGGCAATAGGAAGCGGGAAGACTTCTTTCTTAAACGCCCTCTTAGGACAGTTGCCTATGGTCAGTGGTCGCGTGGCTGTCGCCGGGCGTTTCTCGTATGTACCACAGCAAGCCTGGATCATGAATGCAACAGTTCGAGAAAATATCATATTTAACGAAGACTTTGATCCAGTCAGGTATGCTGAAATCATTGAAGCGTGCAGTCTGACAGAAGACTTAGCGGTTCTTGAACAGGGTGACAATACAGAGGTGAGAGAGACACCAAATTCCGGCAATTTTATCTTTAAAGCATCACATACAAAGATAGTAATATTGCTTCCTTATAAGTGGATATATTTATCACTTGCAATAAAAGTTTGAAATACAACATTTTTTTTATTGCACAATGTATTTATTTATATATTTATAGGACAGTATTCGTTGAGAGCTATGCTACACGGTGTACCATATGTCCTTTATTCGAACATTGTATTTACCTTTCTTTGATGATTTATATATAAATATATAATTTTATTTTTGAAACTGATACGCACTATTTCAAAACTTTTTGAATATTATATTGCGGTTGTGTAACCTATTGGCCTACAAATTATCTGCTATTGATGCGATTCGTACACAAGCCAATCTGATATAAAAATAGTATTTAATTGAAAATAATTTTCTAAACGTTTGATAATGTAGATTGGTGAAAGGGGTATAAATCTTAGTGGCGGTCAGAAACAGCGAGTAAACCTTGCGAGGGCGCTATATTCTGGTGGAGATATCTTTCTTTTAGATGACCCACTAAGCGCTGTTGATGCCCATGTCGGAAAGCACATCTTTCACCGTTGTATACGAGAGTTGATGAAAGACAAAACAGTCATCTTCGTCACTCATCATCTACAAGTGAGCCACTTTTTTATGTTGTATTATTTGATATTGCTGTCATGACTACGTCGTCGTCGGTTATGGTGGTGGTGATGCTACTGCTAATCATGGTGGTGGACATGATGGTTATAGTATTGATGATTATAATAATGATGATGATGATGACGACAACAACGATGATGATGATGAGGAGGAGGAGGGTGACAATGATAGTGACGATGAATGATAACGTTAATGATCAGGATAATAATGAGGAGGAGGATGAAAATGATCATGGCAACATTTATGGCGATTATGATGATGGTGGTGGTAATGATGATGGTGATAATGATGATGATGATGAGATTATAATAATGATCCTTATTATTATGGTTATAAAATATTAGTATTAATGATGGTGGTGGGTCTGGTAATGACGACAGAAGTGACGATGATGATAACAATCCTCTGCCCTCCTCTTTCTTTTTTGATTGCTTTTTGTGGTTCTGGCTGAAAGGAATAAAATAAAATAAATAAAATAATAATAATAATGGATGAGGAGGACTCAAACATAATGACCATATGCGGATTCAAGGGGTCCAAACCCTGGGGTTGAGGTGGTGTGGACCTTCTATCTACAAAACATTCTCTGGGCCTCTATTTCGTATTCCTGGATCCGCCACTGATGAAGGTGATGAGGATAATGATGGCTTTGTGTGATAATGATAATGATTTATTCATTATGATTATAAGCAAATAACATATTGAGGACGATAATATTTATGGTGATACTTGCTCCTGTAATGATGACGACAACAATGATGATGATGATTAAGACGGGCAGCATACTCATGGCAAGTAATGAAAATAGATTTCGCGTATATAACTTCATTATAGTAATTCGTGCCTAAAACACTCTTAACAATACATTACG